>NC_060898.1:22540915-22700915 GCF_014805685.1 Silurus meridionalis | reverse complement strand
CACTCATTCACTCACTCACTCACTCACTCACTCACTCACTCACTCACTCACACTCACACACACTCACCAACACACACACACACACACACACACACACACACACACACACACACACACACAATCCATCATAAACTCAATCACACACATTCACTCTCCCACACCAAAATACACTCTCACTCACTCACTCACACTCACTCACTTACTCACTCAGTCACTCACTCAAACACACACACACACACACACACACACACACACACACACACACAATCCATCATAAACTCAATCACACATTCACCCTCCCACTCTCTCACACCAAAATACACTCTCACTAACTCACTCACTCACACACACACACAATCCATCATAAACTCAATCACACACTTTCACCCTTCCACTCTCACACCAAAATACACTCTCACTAACTCACTCACTCACTCACTCACACACACACACACACACACACACACACACACACACACACACACACACAATCCATCATAAACTCAATCACACACTTTCACCCTTCCACTCTCTCACACCAAAATACACTCTCACTCACTCACTCACACTCACTCACTCACTCACACACACACACACACACACACACACACACACACATACACTTATTTGCACACACACACACACACACACACTCAGTCATTCTCACATACATACACATATAATCAGTCAAACACACACACACACACACACACACACACACACACACAACCGAATCTCTTCTCCTCTGGATAATATTGTCCACATAGACAGCTTTAAGGAACTGGCATCACGGATCACCTGACAAACAATCGAGAACATTGTGTACTTTTCTGGTGTTTCATTGTTCAGAACTGACCGCATTATGCATGTAAGGGGGAAGATGTAGATCAGTGGTTAAGAAACTGGATTTCTGATCAGAAGGTCATGCGTTTGAATCCCAGCACCACCAAGCTGCCACAGCTGGACCCTTAACTGCTCAGTAGTTCATTTTTCCATAAACCACCTGAACCTGAGGAACAATCGAGAACATTCTGTACCTTTCTTGTGGTTCATTACTTAGAAGTCACCACTATGCCAAAAATGTAAATGGAAAGGAGTGTCATAAAGCGAGGGAATAGAGGCATGGGTCTAAACAGACAAAGAACCCCTCAAAGAGAACCAACCCCCCCTCAGAACCTGATTCACTTAACCTCAACATTACCATGAAGTCAGATGAATCGGATTAGGGCAGGTTGGATCGTCTGAGTTCTTCAAATTCATTTCATACCGTTGCCACAACAGTTAGTTAACAAGCATCCAGTCACTTAATTGGCTCGCGGTTGCTAAGGAAGGTGTGGTAGATCTTTCACAGTACAAAAGCAACCATGACCTCTTGGAAATATCTTTATTATTTAGATAAACATTACCACATGGCTGGTACATGCTTGTAAACATCCCAATCCACATTAAGTCTCCATTTGCTCTTATAATAACCTCCACTCTTCTGAGAAGGTGTTCCACAAGATATTATGGAGATTTGTGAGATTTTTTTTCAGCTACAAGAACATTAGTATTGATGTAGGTGAGGAGGTGTTGGGTGCAGTCAGCGTTTATCCCAAATGTGTTGATTATGGTTGAAGCTCTATAGCAGGAGATCTTTCACTCCAAACAATGGAAAGCAGATCTTCATGGAGCTGACTTTGTGCACAGGGGCATTGTCAGGTTTGTGTTCAGGCGTCCCAATACTTCTGCTGCTCTGTAAACATGTACGTATGCACACCTTGTGCAGGTGAATGTTAAACGAGCTGCCTTTCAACTCCAGGGTCACCGGTTTAAACCTGAGCTTGAGGCAAAAAACAAAAAACAAAAAAACAATCAATATTTACGTTTGTACTGACGTGCGTTTCGTGTCAGGTTCACGCCCTCTTCTGAACTGTCTATAACTCTGTGCTGAAATAAAATATAAATATTTACCTTTCTTCACCGACTGTACTACTCTGGATCTGACACATGTATCGCTGTCCAAAACAGTTCACGTGTATATGTGCTTTTCGCACGTGACACCATGTAAGTTATGTCATGCCCTGAAATTGCAGACATGAACTAAAGCATATGACACCAAATCATAAATTTAAGTTTTTCACAAGTTTTGAAAAATCACACGCTTTTCACGTTTTCACGTTTTTTATTTTACACGTGACGTGATGTGAATAGTATGCAATTAAGTGGAGGTGAGGGTGCATTTCAACAAACTGTTGAAACAATCTCAACATCACATTTATTTCACGTGTTTTTTGTTTTGTTTTTCACACATATTTACGTGAAACACGTGAAGAACGCCCACTGTTCACCTGTTTGTGCAATTTGGGCCTCCATAACCCTAACAAACCTATACACTATTTCCCGTGTTTCACGTCACGTGAAATACAGCCTGTGTAAATTGTTTGTACAGCCGCACACAGTTCACGTGTCCGTGCGCTTTTCACACGTCACGTGAACTGTAGGCAAAGTGTTTAAAAAGCACATGAAGCTCGCGTGTTTGTTGGTACGTGTTTTCACACGTGATATCTTGAACATGTGACGTGTCTAGATATATTCACACCGCCACCATGTGAATTATATGTGAAGGGTCTTTAAGAGAAAACGTCCCCACTTTATACGTGAGACGTGTGATTGCTGACACGTGAAGTTCGATCACACACACACACACACACACACACACACACACACTCAACTCAGGTGATTTGCGGGTGCAGCACGCCGCTGTCTGGCCGCTGACGGAGAGCAGAAACACCTCACGACACGCCCACGCCGAGGTCACGTGCTCCGGCTGTCGGTGTTGTCGCGTCCGGCGGTGGTTGCTGTCGCGGTCGCCTCCTCGCTCGCGCCTCGCCGGTCCCCGCTCGCGCTCCCATCGGACATGTTCCTGATCCGGCATGTGCGCGTGGCTCTAATGGCCGCCGCTGCCGCCTTCGGTGCCGCCGTGTTTATGGCCTTCAACCTTTTCTACAAGAGGCGAGTGTGGAGCCCAGAAGACTACTGCGCCTTTAAAGAGGTCTGTATTAAATATTAATAATATTAATAAAAATAGTAATAATAATAATAATAACAACAATAACAATAACAATAAACCATCTTAATATTATTTTATTATTATTATTATTATTATTATTATTATTATAAGCACATCTGTTCTGCAAATGTTCACTCTTCTCATCAATTCCGCGTAAACACACTCATACGTGGTTTATGATGTCATACCCGACAGCTGGGCTAAAACAGGTGGTCAAGTTTCACTTTATGACGTCATAACGAACATTAAATGGTTACTGAAATTTTCTCAGATTTTTTTCCATTACCATTTTTTTAACGCGGTATAAATTACAAAAAAAAAAAGAAAGGTAAGGTGTGTAAAGATTACCAATAAAACAAAGTTTACATTTGATTAAATAATAAAAAAACCCAGTTATTATCTCAATCTGTATAATTGTGACGTGATGGCGATGATGAAGTGGGTGGTGCTTAAGAAGATAATAGAAGATAATCATCATCATCGTCATAGAAGATCCTTTGGACAATCTTCTTGTACAATGAAGTCGTTTCCAATGAGCCGAAGTCCAGACGTGAACTGCATGGTGTTGAAGTATGGAATGGTTGCCATGTTGGTTCACGTGCTCAAGTCTCCAACCTTCCCTGCTCTAAAACAAACCCAAACCATTCATCTTCAACCTGCATGTGTGACTGTGAGGGTGAGGGCAGTCTGATCACATCTTCTCATCTTCTCTCCTGTTCTTCATCTTGCATACATAAGATTCGTTGCAGTCTTATTGTCGTAGTTAATGATCCTGTTATTACGCTTTATATTTGGTTATGTCAGGGGGGGGCGTTATAATCGCATATTCGGCTTAGACGTGTTAATCTATTGAATTTTCAGTGCTGTGTTTCTCTGGAACTGGATACGTGGAAGAAGCGGCGTGAGAATGCGCTGCAGTCGGCAAAAATGAGAACTAAAAACGAAAAAACAGAACCACTCACATGACGTGAAACACTTGGCAACACATTTGTTCCTCGTTTTACTTTATTGATAATGTGTTAAATAATTAAAAACTGCTTACATCTTGTAGTGAAGCTGAAATGTGAAACCTCCCAGTTTGACTTTATGATTCAGGGTGAAAAAAAACCCCCATGTTTACACTGTTTTTCTCAATCAACAACGTTCCAGAAAAGAGATTTTGTTTTCATGCGTTTTATTATCCAAATTATTATTATTTTTACCCCCAAGTCTCTCAGTTTGGTTTAGTTTGTGTAGCACATTTAATAACGGGCAGCAGCGTTATATATTTTTAGATAGATTACGAATATAAATGTGTCATTTATTACCATAATTTCCGGACTATAAAGCGCACCTGTCTATAAGTCGTCTACATTGAAACTAATTACACAGGCTTTAACGAAAGACACGTTACACACGGTGTAACGGGTGAAATATGTTGTGGCTCCTTTAGGAGCAGAGCGGTATTATGGGAATAGGCTGCCGCATTTTTCCAGTATTACTGCGTGTGTGGAGACCGAGGAATATGTCCATATTATTTTCTGATGCTCATTTCTAAGTTTCTTTGACTAAACCGTAACGCTGTTGCCAAGAAAAAAAAAAAAGCACGAGTTTTGGAAACCTGTCTGTGCTTATATGATTTCTGTTGCAACTGGAGTTAGTGATCTCTCCCTTCACCTAGACTCAACGCGCTACAACGGCTTGTATCTAAACAGTAGCCGACAAAGAAAGTCATTGTTCACTTTCTTCCTTCTTCCTTTCACAACTATTTCTCTCAGGAGTTTATATTTTGGCATCGTCGTGTGTTTAAAATTACCACCAGTGAAAGTTTTTTCTCCCGAAGCCGTGCAGCTCAGAACACAGGTGAGGTGCGTTTTTTTCGTTTCCGTTCGGAAATTTCATTGGTCTAATGTTATGGGGTTCAGTTTTTTGGCTTGAAGTTTGTGAAACCGGGAAAAACCCAGGAAAAATTCATAAATTAGACGCTTTTTGTTTAAGCCGCGTGGTTCAAAACGTTGGAAAAAAGTAGCGGCTTATAGTCCGAAAAATACGGTAATGAAGTTTGCGCAAACCCGAGGTGACTTTGGTGAGGAAAACCTTCCTGAGATGATATGAAAAAAAGAAAACTTGACCAGACCAGATAAAGATTCAGGAGCCGTCCTCATGTAGACACCGGATTCACACAATTCCTATAATCAATTCATTCAATCATTATCATCACCTGTTCACTGATGGAGATGAAAGTGCACATCTGTTTATGGTAACTGTAGTTCTGAGCCATTGTATAAATTTCCATCCAAATCCATCTCTATGCTTCTTGAGTTTAACCCCCCCACAGTGACCTCATGGATCTTCAGGTGGCAGCAATGATTTTCAATTGAAGAGAACTCCTTCCAGAAGTAGGACATCAGGATGGATCTTCATACCGTATCAGCACTGTGTAGCTGCCATCATTGTTTTGTTATTATTTTGTAATACGTTTTTTGTGTATTTTTCGTCCTACGACTCCACAAAACCTAAAACATTGTAAAAGTGTGTAATTGTTTTTGTAAACAAATTTAAAAATTGCATTATTTTGTGCATTTTTGGGTCATATTGACTTGCACTGTAGAGATCGGAGCCTCAACATGCTCTGAGAAGAACACTAATCCCATACCCACAAAGGCAAGTCTTTCGCTTGTAGGTACCACGGCTTCACCGCGGTTCGAATTTGGCGCCCCCTGTTAGGCCCCGGATAGCACGATAGACCAGAAAATGATAGGGAGTTGTTTTTATGGAGTTTTATGCTGAAATAATAAAATTTATTCATCAGAATATAATTATAAAATATAAAATGAAGTAAATTGTTAATACAGTAAAATACCGTATATATAAAATAGCATCCGTTAAACAGGGGATTACTGTATTTTGGTGGAGAAGCAAAAAAAGTTGGACTGTTGTGACATTTCCAAGATCTCTGTTTTCTATCCTGCTCTCTCACACTACACATCTCCCCCTGTCCACCTGGGTTTTCTCAGGGTTCTCAGTTTTCTTCTGACTGTCAAAAAACATGGCAGTAAATGAATTGAGATCGAATGAATGAGCGAATCAAACTAATTCTATTTCAAATCCTTCTGGAGTTTTATTGGCGTTCGTTTTTCTTTGAAGGAGGAAGAGGAGCGCCGACAGAAGCAGGTCCTCGTCCTGGGCTTAGACGGCGCCGGGAAAAGCAGCGTCCTGCAGCAGCTGAATGGAGCAGATAGCAAAAGAAAGTGCGCCCCAACGCGTGGCTTCAACTTCATCCGCCTCCACACGCCGGGCTGCGAATTCGACTTCCTAGAAAGTACGCATCAGGTGGAAAAATTGTGTACCTTTCTCTGTTTCTAGGAAAGGCAGGTCAATACGTCGCTGTTTTGAGTCGTAAAAAAAGACCATCCATGTGATAACACGTGTTTTTCTTTTCAGTCGGAGGCGGCGAGGACTTGCGTGCGTACTGGGCTGATTTTCTGAAGAGAGCACACGTTTTGTTGTACGTAGTGGATTCCTCGGATAGAACTCGACTCCCATTGGCTAAAGATGAACTTCATCGACTTCTCAGCATCGACACACAACTTCCGGTTGTAGTTCTGGGAAACAAACAGGTGACCAGGCATCCGGCACACACGTACATATTCACAAGCGCAGCAGTCTGGAGAATAATAATCGAGTAAAATTTATTTTAATGTGTTCTTTAATAAACAATTCAGACTTCAGGTCATTTACATCTTGGATTATACTGAGAACTGAGAGCTGTACAGTCTCCAGAGTAACTTCTCTACCTGGCAGTGGTGGGCCGTGTATTTCACCCCCAGGCCTTCCGTGGTGTCCTACCTGAATCAGTCCACCTCTAAATACCAGCATTTTTTGACACCACATCTGTAGAAACCATCAATATTATAGAGAAGTGCAGTATAACAGAACGCTGCATCACACACAGGAATCTCAGAATAAATGAATGTCTAGCTTTTCTTGGAAAATTCGGAAAGTGTATCTGCGACCAAATCGATTTCAGTCGAACAGATATTCAATCCACACAAATATATTTGAGCTTTTGCAGTTACCATCCAATCAAACGACGTGAAAATGCTGAGGTTATTGGTCTATAATTGTTTATCCCTGATGAGTGAACCACTGGTGACTGTGTCAAGAAAAAAACTCCCTGAGATGCTATGAAGAAGAAACCTTGAGAGGAACCAGACTCGAACGGAAACCCGTCCTCATCTGGGTGACACCAAATGTCCATTCATTGCAGTCCAGATGTTTAGGTGTGCAGTAATAAGTGCGTATGATCATGTACCTAGCTAGCTATGATGGTCACGTAGGAACTTACAGAAAAGCATCTGCACCACTCTTGGTGTATTGGAGCACTTGAATTTCAATGTGACTGAAAATAAGAATCTTGAACATTAGACACAATAACATTGATGCAGCTCCTCAAAAAGTAGGGTGCCATCACAAACGGTTTTCTAGAACATTCTAAAGAAAGAAAGAGAAACTCCCAGTGCTAAGGTTCTCCTTAAAAACTTTAAGGGTTCCTCCAAAGAGACACAGAACCTGCTGAGATGTGACTCCTCACTATATATATATATATATATATATATATATCAAAACACTCATTCAGCTCATGGTGTTCATGGTGTTTCTTGTCTTTTCAGGACAAGCTGGACGCAGTCGGCGTATTGGAGCTGCGTGACGCTCTCTCTCTGGGCTCACTGCCGGATCACAGGAAGCTCCTCCTTCTCCAGCTCAGCTCTGTGGGAGAATCAGTGTCCTGCAGTCTCCAGAACCTTCAGGATCTGCTCATCAAACTGGAATCTGATCAAAACTAGAACGCTAACGCCATAAAAGGGATCTTTCAGATAACGATGAAGTCTCAGGATGAAAAAGCTTGATACAATCAAAGTGAGAACTTGCTGTTTCATGAAGCAGGTTTGGAAGGTCACATCATTTTTACTGCTCCATAAAACAATACTATAATCTAGTATATTCAGCGTAACCTGTGTGTGTGTGTGTGTGTGTGGGGAACTGGGAAAACCCATAGGATGGACCAGGATAAAAATGGTCACATGGGCATTTTAGAAGTAAGAAAACCTCTAATCAGCTTGGTCGACTTCTTAATGAATATTCATGCTTTGTTCATGTTTCTGCGATTTGCTAGTGTTCCTTTAATTGACAGCAGTTTGTGGAACACCTGACCATAAGGTGCTTTTTCACCATCCCTTTCTCCATTTCTCACCTCCACTCTTCTGGGAAGATGTTCCACTAGATTTTGTGGAATTTCATTCACAAGCCACAAGGATGTGCGTTAGTAAAGCCAGGGACTGATGCGTGTGAGAAAGCGAGGATGATGTCAGCATTTACATTCAATAGGGTTGGAGCTCTGCAGCAGATGATCTTCTACACACTTCCAACCCGTGGATCTTCATTGAGCTGTGCACAGGGGTTTTGAGACGCTTAAGCAGGTCTGGGTCTCGTAGTCGCATGCTACGCTACGGGAAAGTTGGGTGTCCCAATAGTTTTGGCGTATGTGTACTAAATATGGTCAGTTTTGATGGGTTTTCCCAGAGTTCCACACAAACTCCAAACATGTTACGTATCCAGGTTTGGGATACAAACGTTTACCTGCATAACCGTCTTTATCGTTGCACGTATTTTTATTCTGCACGAATTCTGTGTTTTTGACATTCAATACCTCAGATATCTTTATAGCCTTCGCCTGAACCAGTCGCACAATTGTACAAACACGCTTTTACTGTGTAATCTAGAACGACTCGATGTTTACCTTTCCATAGACGGTACTACTGATTTATAGAAACGCTGCAGTATTGACCTACTGATATTCTAGTTCATGTTTAACCAGCTGCCGGGGCCAAGAACCTGGTGAACAGCTGGACGACTCGTCACTGTTGTCGTCGTCGTCGTCCGTATTTTGTGTGTGATTTTTATATTGTGTGGAGGTGTGTATATAGTGAACACTGGTGTATTAGGATGCAATATATTTTTGGACTGAAATGATTCCAGCTGAAGAGATCATCTGTTGTAGCTCATCAGTTTCTCAAACTATTAAACTATTCTTCTGAAATTTAGTCGTGTGTCTGATACTGCAAAAGGAACGTTTTATCCGATCGGCTGAATCATCCGCACAAAAGTGTGTGGACACCTGAGCTTCTTTTTCCATCATCCCAATCTAATCCTCATTTACCCTTATAATGATCTACACTCTTCAGGGAAGATGTTCCAACGGATTTTGTGGAGATTTGTGTGAATCCAGCTACAAGGTGAGGAGGTTTGGGAGTGCAGTCAGCGTTCACACTCATCCCAAAGCTATAGCAGGAGATCTTCCACTCCAACCCATGGATCTTTCTGGAGCAGGGAGAATTTTATTCTACAGCATCCAAAGACGTCCTGTACGATTGTGCGCCTCCAACTTGGAACCACGGGTGTCCCAATACGTTTGACTAAAAAAATTCTCTCACTTAAGTCACCAGGGGGCGTTTCCACTACTGGTTGCTATGGTAACTTAGCAGGCGGTATGTCGCCTTCGCTCTCTCCGCTCGCATTGGGATCATGTGGCAGATTTTTGGACGAGAAGGTTTCGTGGAGAAAAAATAAATAAATAAGGACAATACTGATTTCATGGAAAGTTTAATTTTCTCATCCAGAGAAATAAAAACTATACAAGATACAACTTTATATTTTAGAGTTGAACAGAATCACTAAAGAAAAAAAAAAAAGATTATATATTTATATATACACACATCTCATCTCCGTCCACGTGGTCCATCTCTCTCTCTCAGGACGACGTCTGCGCTTGCAGAGAGGCGAGGAACGCGGTGTACTCGTTGCCATGACAACGCTTGTACAACTCCACTTTCCTCCTGATTTGTTTCGGCGTGTCCTGGTAGTAGTTCTTCTCGTCTCGTGCCATGGCCTGTAACGAGATCATCCTGGTCAGAGCGCTGCACGATGCTTCGCCGAACGCCAGATGGTTAACAAAAAAACCCTGCGTCTCCTACCTTGTAGTTCTCGCCGTGTTCCCGGATCATATGTTGAACAAATTCGATCATGTCTGTGGAGCAGGTCGTGGTGTCCTTCCTCAGCTGACTGGCCTCTTCTTCCAGCTCTAGAGAAAAGATTTGTGAGAAGGACACGCGTTATCCAGCACTGCCTTGATCCTCGGGTGTCCACAAACTTATGGCGGTACAGTGTAAATAAAGTGTGTGTGTGTGTGTGTGAACTTTGAGGTTGAACATCTTGAACATAGTGAAAAATCTGTGGGAGTTTTGGTGCCTGCAGCTCGAAAGCTTCAACTTGTTAGGTCTCAGACTGATCAACATTAAATTGTTCTGACACACTGAAAAGACTTGTATTGTTTTTTTTTATGTTAATTTCTAGATTAAAGTCTAAACATGGTACCTCTGATGACATAAGGCTTTATGACCAGATCCTCAGGTTCCTCACTGACCTGTAATTAAATATACATAGAGATTAAAACAACGTCGTGGTGGGAAAAATATTTAATCTAAAATAATAGAGAAACTCAAACCTTGCTGGTGATGGGAAGTACTGATTTGGTTCCGAACGACAGGCCCATGTCCTTCATGTTCTGTTTGGTGGTTTTGTTGGTATCCCATGCTTTCCGGATCTGCGCGCTAAAGAGAAACGAGAACAATTCGATCAACCGATTCGATGGCGCTCTATAAAGCACCTATGATTCGATGCAGCGATCCCATGAATCATTTCTCCATCATGGAACGACCTGCCCAGTCACCGCACCTAAATCCTACAGAACTGCTTTGGGATGAACTGGATCACAATACAGAACTCTCCAACAGGAAGAACGTCTACGGCGAGTTTTAAGTGTTTTAACCGAACGTTCTGAGAAATTCTGAGAGTGTGTAGATCATAGTGAATCTTCATATTGTTGCATAGCAACAAAAGGAACGTGCGAAACCATACAACACTTGGCATCCTCACACCTCTCACAGGCTCTGTACTGTCGATTATATGTGATTTCAAAGGCGTTTTTACATTTGTAAGAAAAATGACTAAGAAATAAAAACAAAACAGTTACGATATCCAAGAGAATAATATCGCGGCATAATAGATCACGATACCGATATTAAGATCATATCGCCCAGACTTGTCTACACAAAGACGTGTAGCTATTCAAACATTTTTATCAAGTATATTTTAACTGTTTGTTTGTTTGTTTGTGTTGTACATAGACAACTACCTGGTTATCTTAGTAGCTTAGTTAGCTTAGCTCGCGCGCACGAGACACGCATAATTCTTACCATTCAATCCTCGGCCTGTACTTTTTTATCATCTTCTTCTTTAATTTCTTTCTGTCCACGTTGTAATTGAACGTGTTTCGTTTGCTTGCCTTTTTCCCCATCGCAGAACGATTTTCTCCACAAACCTCCACACGATCAACACCAGCACACGTGCAGCTTTCCGGGCTAATGCCTGAGAAAACGGAAATGTCCTTTAACCAACTCTGATTCCAAATTACATGCCTGGTCCCTACACCAGCACCCTACATAGTCGAGGAAAGCAGATACAGTATGCGCCCTACTTAGTGCTACAGGGCGGGATTTGACACAGAGTCAATGCTCTTCTTCTGGTATTATGGCTGTGCAGTTTTTTTGAGCGCCCCCTACGGCAGGAAGAATTAATAATATTATCACTATTATTATTAGTAGTAGTAGTTGTATAATAATAATAATAATAATAATAATAATAATAATAATAATAATAATAATAATATTACAACTATTACTACTACTAATATTAGTAATAATAATAATTTCTTAAGTAGTAGTAGTAGTAGTAGTAGTAGTAGTAGTAGTTGTATTATTATTATTATTATTATTATTATTATTATTATTAATATTTTAAAGAGTAGATATAGAACGAAAAGGTTGATAGTAGAACAGAGCGCTGCATCACACACAGGAATCTCATACAGTGAAAATGAACGTCATCACTAAAGCAAGAAAACCAATGAACACGATTCAACACGTCTCCTTTCACTGGAGCCACAACTGCACCTCCCACATACATCATCTCCAGCAGATATTTACCTCATCACATCACCCCAGGGTTGTGCATTTTTTATTTCGTGCATTACGGTTTTCCTGGGAAATCAAAATGAAGGCAAATTGTGTGGCTTAGTGCAAATTCTACAGGAAAGAAAACGCAAACCGGAAAAACAAAAAAGCGTAACCCGTTTTGAACTGTTCGTCCGACCTTTTCTCGTGATGTCTAGCGTTCCTTGAAAAATCCGTCTTGTAAATGTCATTGTGGAATGAAAATACAGCAAATCCACATGAATATATTTAAGCGCATGCAGTTTGCTACAGATGCGGTTCGCGAGCTCTTACTGGTGAGCTCTCTGACGGTCCAATCAAAAGATGCGAAAATGCAGATGTTATCGGACGCCTTCTAGACGGCCTCGGTGTGGCCAAATCGCAGCCTGGATGGTTAAAGCAACAGCTTCAAGCAACTTGGTTTTAAAGCTACCAAAAGCCTGTGCTGTTCTGTTTTTTTGCAGGCCTTTAATAAATTTTTATGGACCAAAATATAGATTCTGATAGAGTTTAAGCACCGGAGAAGACCATCCTGGACCTGACAGCTTGCCACTAATAATAGTAGTAGTAAAAATAGTAGTTTTGCTTAAATAGTAGTAACTGCAGTAATAGTTACAATAAAGATAATATAGTAGAAGTAGGACGTTTTGGAGACAAGGTTGAGATGGTTTGGTCATGTACAGAGGAGGGACATGGGGTATATCAGTAGAAGGAGCTTAAAGACTGGAGGAAAAGAGGAAGACCAAGAAGGAGGTCTATGGATGTGGTGAAGGAAGACATGCAGGTGGTTGATTTGAAAGAGGCAGATATAGAAGACATGGTGGTATGGAGACAGATGATCCTCTGTGGAGACCCCTAACGTGAGCAGTAGTAGTTGGATGAGGAGAAGCAGAAACACTGAGGTGGTTAGAACGTTTAGTGGGGAAGTGGTAGCTCTGTTTGGGGGTTCAAAACCCCAGTATCACCAAGCTGTCACTCTTGGGCCCCTGAGTAAGGCCCCAGCATTCTGGAACATATGAAGAAAGATTTTCACTGTAATGTACACGTGAGAAGTGTAAAGCACATAGTGATTCTATAGTGTAATATCTGCACTCTTCCTCAAGGTGCTGGTGTTGTATCAAAAAAAAAAGATCTCCAAACTCCACCCACTTGTTCAAACCCACCATGTCTGTCATCCAGTTTATTCCTTTATTGGTTTATTCATAGAGAACAAAATCATCATGATTAACAATCTCAATCTCCAACATCTCCACCACCTCCACCATCTCCACACGGGATTTATATAGAGAAAAGAAATATGGTGTGTGTGTGTGTGTGTGTGTGTGTGTTTAATTCTACAAAAGCTCTGGGAGATCCCAGAAGGAGCTCCTTCCAAACAAAACATGGCCCCCTTGTTTGTTTTTAGAAGATATATAAAAAAAAAAAAAAGAAAAAAAAAGAAAAAAAAGAAAAGATAAGAAAAGAGAGAAAAGGGGGGGGGAGTCACTCAGGGTTAGATGGTTCCACCATGGGGAGGAGTCATGGAGGACACACACACACACACACACACACACACACACACACACACACACACACACACTCAGTGCCAACCCGGCGACGAGGTTGGGCCTGCGGTGCCCTGCTGCAACCCAGGACTAAAGAGACACCATGGAGCTGGAGAACATCGTGGCCAACACCGTCCTGCTGAAGGCAAGAGAAGGTAGGAAGATCACCTCCATCCATTTCTACACTTTTAACACTCCACTCGGGTACACGGAAGAAGAAGAGACCGGAGGAAGAAGGCAGATCTGATCTGCTCTGATCTGCTCTGATCTGCTCTCAGCGCTTCCTTCCTTCTTCTCGAAAAAAAAACAGCTGCAACCAGAAACCCATGCAAGCTTTCATTTTTTCTTTAATTTTCTCATCTTCAGCTACGATAAAGAAAACGTCCTGATAGGTTCATCCTGGGCAAAAACAATCATAGGAACCCTCGCAGATCCATCAGTGTTTTTGTTTTTTTTATCTTCCGGAAATAATGAAAGGAAACAGGGAAAGAATATGTAACGAAAAGCTGCGTCCGATCTGCGCATACTCGCGCACTACGCAGTACGTCGGGATGCGCACTATTTCCTGGGTGGCTGCTTCTTAGTGCGCTAGTACGCGTCCGATCTAGTACGCATGTCCGTCTTTGCGGCCGCTTGTCCGTCAGTGCCGCAGCAGGAGATCACGGCTTCGGGAAGAACCGCAATAAACGCAACCTAAGACGTTCTTGAAGCCTTTATTTGTTTATTGGTTGCACAATAACACACCTGTAACACACACTCTCACACTTATTTGCACGTTTATACGTCTATAAACGCTCATCCACTGAACTGTCATGGACGTGAGGACAAAACCCCCTCCGTCCATGACAGCTCTGACTTATCACACAAAAATAAACCTGTGTTTATTAAAGTCATCTCCAAAACATTTCATCTTTTCTTATAATCTCGATTTATATCTTAAATCGAACTTTTATCAGGTGTATAAAAGATAGAAAACAAGTCTTGTGCTGCCCTGTGTTTATGCTAGCATGCTAGCACGTATTTCTATCACTACTATAAATATAAATAGTGTGTGTGTGTTTGTCATTTTTAACCCTTTTTTTATTGACAAAAAAAAAATAATGACAGATGATTTCTTCAGCTTGTTTGTTTCACTTCTTGCAGTTTTGGTGTGATTTTAATCATCGTTTCGGGCGAATGAGTTCCTTTGAAAGTGAAACCGCTAACAGCAGTGACGGTCGTGTTAGCATGAAAACATGAAAGGCATGAATGCACACGCAGAAGTTCAGCAGAACTTCCTGCTTTAGCCTTCAGAAAGTGTGTGTGTGTGTGTGTGTGTGTGTGTGTGTGTGAGAGAGAAAGAGAGAGAGAGAGGTGTATGAGTGTTTGTACAGAATGAATGAGAACTTGTTTGTTTATCTTAAAGAAGACCCCCAAAAAAACCTTGCAATATCTCATCAGTGGTCCCTACAAAAACATCAAATTTATTTATTATATATGTCATTTTTTAACAAAATATTTTATCTTAATAACTAAAATAGCTGTATTTGTCTTGTTGGTTATGAAGGTAAAGGTTAGGGTGGATTTACAGGTTGATTTATGTGGTATTACAGCAAACTAGCTAGTAAGGTCCTCACAAAAAATGTCCTTACAAAACAGTAAGGTGAGTGTGTGTGTGTGTGTGTGTGTGTGTGAGAGTGAGAAATGTATGAGTTATTGCAAAGTTTTTGGGGGGTCTTCGTTAAGATAAACAAACAAGTTCTCATTTATTCTGTACATTCTGTCTAGTTTGCTGTAATACCACATAAATCAACCTGTAAATCCACCCTAACCTTTACCTTCATAACCAACAAGACAAATACAGCTATTTTAGTTATTAAGATAAAATATTTTGTTTAAAAATGACATATATAATAAATAAATTTGATGTTTTTGTACAGAATGAATGAGAACTTGTTTGTTTATCTTAACGAAGACCCCCAAAAAACTTTGCAATATCTCTTCAGTGGTCCCTACAAAAACATCATTTATTTATTATATATTTGTCATTTTTGAACAAATTGTTTATCTTAATAACTAAAAAATAGCTGTATTTGTGTGCGGAAGTGTGGAAGTGAATAAGAGGGCTTGTTTGTTTATCTTAACGAAGACCCCCAAAAAAGCTTAAGAATATCTATGGTCCCTACAAATAAACATCTAATTTATTCATTATATATTTATATATTGTATATATTAAATAAAGTTTAGGGCGGATTTACAGGTTGATTTAAGTTGCAGTTAACAGTAGCTAGTTAGGTCCTCACAGTAATGTGGGTGTGTGAGAGGGAGAATGAATGAGGGTTTGTTTTCCTATCTTAACGAAAATCCCCAAAAGCATAGGAATATTTAATTAATTGTTCCTACATGTTATTTTATTTTAATACCTACAATAACTAAATAATCAAAAGTCAGGGTGGATTTTACAGATCGATTTATGGGTTGATTTACATTGTATTACGGCATTAACTAGTTAGTTAGGTCCTCACAAAAAGTTCCTTACAAAACAGTAAGGTGTGCGTGTGTGTGTGTTTGCCACCTTCACTTGCCTACATCATATCCTCTTAGTTAACTGCTATTACAACAAGAACTTAAGCAACATCCTAAACTAAACAGGTCAGGGTTAGGTTTGGATTTCAAACCTAAAATTAGTAAAACTTCAGATTTGTTCATTTCTATCTATTTTTAAGCCCTCTATGATAAAATATGATAAATAACTTGATTTGAAGTGCTTTTATTTTTGTTCCGTCATCGTGTCACAACTTAAATCACAGGATAAACAAGCGACCGTCTCCGGATGATGCCCCAGGCACTATATTTTTGAATGTAGTGGTGGCAATTTTTTAATCATTATTTCCTTGATTTTGTATTTCGGATTGCAATCCATCATCACAACATAGCTACCAAGAATGAAGGCTGACACGAGCTTTCTCCGAGAACTGTGAGGGGAGCCAACTAAGCCATGACGCTCATGCAGAATCGGAGGAAAGTGCTATGGGCCATCTTTCGCATACATGAACTCGGAGGTGTTCAGGATTGATTTTGATTGATTTAATCTTGTAATCTAGTAGGAAACGTTTACAGACCTCTGAAACTTTATCACCTTGTTTTTATCATTATGCATAATCATGCTAGGTCATCGATATTTATGGTTTTATATTTCTATGCAGGTTGTTTTTCCTGCAAAGCGAGATTTTTGATTTCTGACAGGGTCACATGATTTGGTCTTTTTTTTCCCTCCACCTTTGATGGGAATAAAATAAAATACAATAAGGCACAAATTAAATCCTTACAAATGTTTCCTGACGTTTAAACCCATTATCCTATTACCATTTAAATCTTTTCAACACTATAAGCACACACACACAACACCATGTGTTACACAAATCCCAGAAGGCGCCTGTTTGGCTTTCTTTTCCTGGCCTTCTGAATGCTCAGTCTCGAGACATTGTCCAATTTCTTAGCATGCATAAACACCCCATGTTATTCGCATCACTGTCCATGCTTTCCGTAATGACACAAGCGCATGTTTTGTTGCTTGTATCTCTGATGCTGGTCATATTTTTTGAATTGCAAACAACAACACCTCGCAGCATGCCATGCCGAGTACGCCCGGCTGATTTTCTAAATAATTAGATTTGCATGTACATTTGTTTCATTTTGCTACCTAACGCATGTTAGAGCTTTATGACCCAGGCTCAGAGTTTCATCATGAGATTGACAAGTTCTGAGAATCCTGGATGTGAACCGTTGCAGGCATCTTTAAACAAATTGAAAATATTTGTATCATGCTGAATCCAGTGATACAGCAGACACCCACAAAAACGCTCATCAGGAACGTCTGTGATGTTCGAAGCACACGAGGAAGATGTTTTAATGATGATTTTCAGTCATCAGTTCTTCGAAGAACGTTATTGCGATAACGATTTAAGTAATATCGAGGATCTTGCAGTTCGAAAGATTATCGCCTGCGTCCTGTTTTTCTTTAGTGTATATAGACTTCCCTGTTCCTGGCATTTCCTTTATTTTAGTCACAAGGCTTTTCTTCTTAATCTGTCATTAAGAAGCTTCAAAAACAACTGGACTGAAACAGGAAAGTAAAAGAATTCCCGTACCACCATAAATCATATATATAAAAAAAAAAAAAAACATGAAACAGCCCAGTAAATCGTAAACGCAATTTCAGGATGTAGTCTAAACCTGCAAGCTAATTCGACGTACTGTTTAGTACAGGACTAGCGGGACAAAGCCCATGACCCCATTTACCCCATTGCATGCGTTTTTCCTAACGACAAGGCCACTGTGTCCTGCACCTGGACCAGTCATTCCAACAACGAGGAAAGGGAACTGCCTGGAGATCTTTTTTTTTTTTTTAAAGCAACTTCTGTGAACTTGCACAAAACAGATCCTGAGCTTCGATCTGCTGTGATGCTAAGGGTTTACGTCAGATGGGAATAGTATTTGGGTAAAGTCGTGTAACATTATCAACAAACTGAAAGGCAATTCTCTGGATACAAGTTAGCGTGTTACATAGTAGTATTTAGTACAAGTGCGTCATTGGTTCCCGCTGTAGCATATACATCAGTTTCTAGTATTATCATAATTGACAATTTAGTCTTTAACGTCAGCACTTTGTAACAGTCTGTAGGTTTTCCGCCACAGGACAGTCCTCATCACAGTCAGTTACATCAAGGACAATAAACGGACGTCAGAAAACACTGAAATGCAGCTATAAATGGTTAAAAAAACAAAATATTTTCGTACGTTTAATTAGTAGATATAATTTACCTTCAACAGAATTTAGGAAGTATTACAAATGACAAAGTGAATTCCCGATAATTCACAGGTTCTTATTTGAAAGCTAACAGCAAGTTGCGGATTATCTTCAAATTCGCCGGAATCCGCAACAGGACCGAATGTTCAGATTATTGTATTAAAGTGACATAATGTCTAGATTAAGTCACTTAGGTACCATAGGTGCTGCGGGGGTGCGTCCAAAATTTGTGGATTTATGGAACTTGCACGGGGGGGGGTCTTAGAACGTAACCCCCGTGAGTTCCAGGGGACCACTGTATATGAACAAAGTATTGGGACAACTGACTTTTCCAGTCATATGTTGTTCTCCGTGAAACTGTTACTCCAAAGTTTGGCGACACACAATTGTAGCGGACGACTTTGGATGCAGTAGAATAAAAATTTTCCCTTCACTTGAACTACGAGACCAGAACCTGTTCCAGCAGGACAACGCCCCTGTGCACAAAGCCAGTTGCATGAATCTATGCTTTACAAGGGTTGAAGTAAACGATCTCCTGCTGTAGAGCTATAAACCTACTGAACACCTTTGTTATGAATGCGAGCACTGACTGCACCCCAGGCCTCCTCACCTCCATCAGTACCTGACTTTACTAACTCCAAAGAGCCTAGGATGTCCTCCGCACCTGAAAAATGCTCATTACATTGTGTGTGTTTAGCTAGGTCGCTACGCCCTGTCAGGTTTACTTCAGGAACTCCCAGTGAGCTTTCTCTCGTCCCGCCTTGAGTGTATGTACAGCTCAGTTCAGCTTCTATACAAAGATTTTTTTGTTTGTTGAAACTCATGGTCCTCATGGTTGTCAAACCAATCATGGGTCGAGTTTCCGAAATCTATAGCAACACAAAGATCATTGTTAAAAACCCGGACGAGCGTTACATCGAAAACTTTGATCTTAATTGAGGTTTTGACAAAGCCTTCAGGAAACGAGTTTGACCGATACGCTCTCTTCTCACTGCGTAGAGATCATCCGAGGTTCGACAGATGAACAATGAGGTTTCTGTCATTGTGGTTAAATGGTTTTGAAAAGATTTTTTGGAACATGATTGTTTGGAGGTTCTTTGGTGTGGGTTGATGTAGAATGGGTGCAAAATAGTAACATAACGTCTCCAACATGCAAATGAAATTCTAAACACAGCTGCTCGATCCTTAGATCAGGTTATTGTCTGTCTGAAGTTCCTCAATGATCTCCGCATATTCATACACCTTGCCTGAGGTCCAAAAAGATTCCATAAATGATTCTATATAAATTGTTCAAGATGGCGATTAGTAGGATGTTTTGCCCTGTAGTAGCCTTGTAGTAGCTTTATTTAGCATGAGCAGCTCCGCCCACATCCCCAGGTTCTTAAGCCTAAAACCTTTAGTTTTCTGTGACAATGTCTGTTCAGTCTAAAAAATAAAGTATCTACACTATAGGTACCAAAAGGTTGTGGACACCTGACCGTAAGATACAGTATCTCACAAAAGTAAGTGCACCCCTCACATTTCAGCAACCATTTTCTTCTCAAGGGACAATACTATAGAAATTAAACTTGGATATACAGTGGTACCCTGCTTATCGACCTTAATCCGTTCCTTAAAACCGGTCAAAATTATCCCATAAAAATAATGGAAAACCAATTAATCCGTTCCCGACCTCCACCGATAGCCATTTATTAACAACTTTTGCCCTGTTTTTAGCAGTATTAATACTAAATAATACAGGTACATAAATAATACTGTATATAATTGTTATGCAGCGTAATGAGCGGAGGCAAAGCCGGAGCACAGTTCGCTTTGGTTTAACGAAAACACAGAGAGTTTAACACAAAAACACACAAACACACGGCAGTCCATAGAATCCCGACGAACGAGAGAGAGAGATATCTGGTACGCCCTGGAGGGGCGAGGTCCACAGGCGAACGCACGGGAGGAAAAAGGTAATCCGGGGTGCACTTTGGATAGAAAGCACAGCCGTGGAGAGCGCGTGGAGTCTGGAAAGGAAGAAACGCATAGGAATACGTGTGACAGGGAAAACAGGAAAAACATGCACCAAACACCTTCACATACCAACAATAACCGACAAGAAGTGTGGCTAAATAAGGGGTTTATATAGGAGCTGGGGATGAGTGAATAATAAGCCCCAGGTGTGCATTGTTGAAGCCGGGGGCTTCAGGGAAAGCGAAGGTTTTGACATTCGCCGAAGGGGGTGTGGCAGGTGGATTACAAAAGTACCAAAAAAAAAAAGCTCCACGTGGGTCGGGGCATTTGGTCGTTCAGCGGGCGAAAATTTCGGTCGTAAAACTGTTCGCTAAGCGAAAAGGTCGATGTCCGAGCCGGTCTACAACAGAGTACAACTGTATTTAGAGAAGTCAGTGTGCAGCTTTTATAGCAGTACAGATTTACTGTCCTCTGAAAAGAAGTCAACATACAGCCATTATTGTCTAAATAACTGCTAACAAAAGTGAGTCCTCCCTAAGTAATAACAGCTGTACGCCATGTTACCAGGCAAAGTCCCATGTCCTCTTTATCATGTTCATGTTTTTGTCTGCTTGACGGGACCAGACAAATTTATGTATCTTGTATTAGAGCAGTTCAAATTCTGTGCATTGAGTCCAATTCTCTCATACTGACCACTGGATGTTCCACATGACACCTCATGCTAAAGACTTTCTGAGGATTTGAGAATTAGAATCGTTGCTCTCCTTAAAGATGGCGAGGCTGTAAGAAGATCAGTATGTCTCCAGACCTGAACCCTATTGAGCACCTGTGGGGATCCTCAAGCGGAAAGTGGAGAAGCTCCATGTTTCGAACATCCAGCAACTCCGTGATGTCATTATGGAGGAGTGGAAGAGGATCCCAGCAACAACCTGTGCAGCTCTGGTGAATTTCAGGCCCAGGAGGATTAAAGCAGTGCTACATAACACTGGTGCTCACACACAATATTCACACTTTGGACACAGTTTTGACATGTTCAGTAAGGGTGTACTCACTTCTGTTATTTAGACAATAACGTCTGTATCTTTGCTACACAAACTGCACACTGACTCCTCTAAATAGAGGTCAGGTAGTGATGTAAGTGAGAAGGTGAGGAGGTCTGGGGAGCAGAGGTGTTCAATAGGATTGGAGCTCTATAGCTGGAGATCTTTTACTCCAACTCATAGAAAGCAGATCTTCATGGAGCTGGTGTTGTGCACAGGGGTATATTGTCATGGTGGAACAGGTTTGGATCTCCTGGTGAAGGAAAAATCAAAGACGTCAGATACGATTGTGCTTGTTTTTTTTTTTTTTTTTTTTTTTTTTTTTAGGGAAGAACCACATGTGATTGGAAAAGTCAAGGGGTCTCAAAACCTTTCTCCATACAGCGTATAAGGTTTTTTTTGTCTTAATGTTTAACATACATGTTTCCTGCCCGGTTCACGTGGACGGTTTGTGTATATACTGTGTATATACCATGGCGTTAGGGAAAATGTCTGCAGGGTGTTTATTTTTCTAGAACAACTTCTCCTTATCTAAACATTAGTGCCATACGCTCTGCCCAGTTGCCTTCGTGTTCCTGGAAACATGTGAATTATTTATATGCAGTCAGTGCAGACGGTCGAATCACTTAAGCGCCCTCGCTCAGACCGATGCAGTTTCCGAATAGCGGCTAGCTACTCTTAACACGCGACTGAATTCAATTATAGAAAGAAGTGAATTAGAGTTAGAATTAGGATTTGATTTGAGTAGAGGTGTCTCGCAGAAAACACCTACCAGGTCCGCGGTCGATCTGTGAGTTCTCGGTTACAAAGTGAGATTTACATAAAGGGGTTGAACTTATACAATTTGTTTATTTAATTTTTAAAAATGTTTTTGCACCAAATGCAGCGACAATCTGTGCGTTCCTTTATTGAATTAGAGCGGTGATTCTTTTTTTTTTCTTTTTTTTCTTTTTTTTAACATTTATATATTTTAATTAATTGAAATTTTAATTATTTAAAAGTTTTTATTTGTATTTATTTTAATGCCTTTGCTTTTATTCCATTTTATTTTATTATTCTTAATTTCTATTAAATTTTTAATTATGTCACGTGTTTTAAAACCAAACGACTTGAAAGAAAAATTCTGACAATCTGTGTTTACAATCTTTTAATTGGAGAAGTGGATAATTTTTTGTTAAACCTTTTAATTAATTCATTGTTATTTTTGTTTAGTAAATTAATTTTAGTTAATTGATGCATTTCTTTAGTTATTTAATATACATTTTTATTATTTATTTATTTTAAAGAATTTTTGCTTCTATTTTATTTCATTTGAATTTAATATTCTTTATTTCCATTTCATTTAAATTAGTGGTATTTAATACATCTTTTTAAATGACACGACTTAAAAAAAAGAAATACAAATTAAAGCAATTTTTTTTTTACATTAAAGTACCTGTGATGTAACATCAGACAGGTCGTGATTTAAATGCTACATTCTTGAATAGATGTTTTAATTATCATTATTTATTTATGAACTTTTTTTATTCCGAGGTTTGTCAGACCCCTTCCACTGCTGCTATCGATATCCCACAAGGCCTCACTATATCGTTTCTACTTACAGTAATATACCGTAACTGGAAGTGCACATAGGCTGCAGTTTATTCGCACGAGCCTCACCTCTGAATTCAACCCCCCACTGTAATTTCTTTGAAATGCGATTTCTATTTCTAATCTAATATTCTTTTACAGCCTATATAGTTCCTGTGTCTAATTTGATCTTTGCTTTTCTCCTTTGCTAGGAGGGGGTGGAAACCGAAAAGGCAAGAGCAAGAAGTGGAAACAGATGCTTCAGTTTCCTCACATTAGCCTGTGTGAAGACCTGCGGCAAACAATAGGTAAAAACGTAACGAATGCTTTTATGATCATTATAAACCTCATAAAGATGATTCATGTCTTGTAATAAACGTTTTGTCAGAAAATCACACGTTAGTTTATTCAGGCTTTAAAAAAACTTTTTTGCACCTGTGGCGAGCAGAAAAGCATCTCAGGTTTGTAATTCTGTCAGGTTCTGGTGGCCATGTAGCCTCAGAGCTGCTTCTAGTAGTACGTATGCCTCAATGGTTTGGTACGTTAAGATTTTTTGAGCTCGGCCCGGTTGTAAGGAGTGGTTTTCTGAGGGTTAATATCAAGATTTTGGCATGTTGAGATGCTTTCCTGCACTGCATGATCGAAGAGTGGTTATTTGATTCGGTTCCTTTGGTCTTTTGAGAAACTATTCTCCTCAGGATGGTTGCACAGAGTGGTTATTTAATGGTTTACATCAAGGTTCTATTGTGTTGAGATGGTTTTCTACTCAGTATGGTTTTAAAGAGTGGTTTTTGTTGAGGAGATACCCCAAGAGTTTGTTGTGTAGAGATGGTTTCCTGCTCAGCGTGATTGTAAAGACTGTTTATTTCATGAGGTTCCTCAAAGATTTGGCATGTTGATATGCTTTTCTGCACTGCATGATCGAAGAGTGGTTATTTGATTGGGTTCTTTTGGACTTTTGAGAAACTATTCTCCTCAGGATGGTTGCACAGATTGGTTATTTAATTGGCTACTTCAAGCTTCTATCGTGTTGAGATGGTTTTCTACTCAGTATGGTTTTAAAGTGTTTATTTTTTTGAGGGGATACCCCAAGGGTTTGGTTTGTTGTGTAGAGATGCTTTCCTGCTTAGGGTTATTGTAAAGACTGTTTATTTCATGAGGTTCCTCAAAGATTTGGTGTGTTGAGATGCTTTTCTGTTCATCATGGTTGTAAAGGGGTTTTTTTTTCTCTAATTTTAGGGGTTACCTCAAGCTTCTGTTGTGTTGAGATGCTTTTCTTTCTTAGCACTGTTGAAAAGAGCGGTTATTTAAAGGTTCACCTCAAGCGTTTGATGTGTAAGAGAAGCATGTTAAGGTGATTTGTAGAGGTGTTACTGAACGGGTTGCCATAGACTTTCTGTCAGCACAAGCCAGTCAGTCCATTCTCCTGTGAATCTTCTCACCAAGTCTGATGAATTTCTGTAAAATTGGACGCATCCTGCATAAACATATTCATCTGATAGGATAATTAAGGCACCAGTCAGTGTATATAATCAGATGTTTGGTATATTAGTATTGATTCAAGTGATTTAATGTCCTGTTTTGCCATGGTGGGCTGTGTAAACCATGCACAATCTCTTTATCTCTTTCCGAGTTTGCAGCTTTTCATCATGCTCGGTTTTGCCTGACTCAGGAACCTTCTTTATGGCACGCAGACACGAGAAAACAATCTAAACCTGACCTGAAGAAGTTGTCTTTGGTGGAGGTTTAGTTGCACGAAAAGAGACTTCTGCGGTTTTCTAGTCGTTTCGCGCGACAACGGACGTGCTGTGATGTCATTCGGCACCTGAAAATCCACTTGAGTGTTTTTTCAGCGACTTTTCTTTCATTCTGCCATCAGTAGAGATGACAACCAATCAATCACTTGGTTCGATCTTGGGAGAGAATTTTTGATTGGATGTTAGAAGGGATATATAAGGGATATACATTTATATATTTGCCTAAGACTAAAATCTGGTGAATATTTGAGAACTGATACTTAAGGAAACGTTTCAGTCAAGCTACTGTATATATAAAAAAAAAAATTAAAAACGCTCCTCCTGCTGTGACTGCTCGAGTCGGAGAGGAAACTGTGGCAAGGCCAAAAAGAGGAAGTTGTGCACTGTTATTCGCTTTGCTGCTTGCAAGACATCGAGAGACGACTTTGCTTCTGCTTGCAGATCTCGGCTCGTGGAAAAAAAAAAACCCAAATATTTTGTACCAGATTTCAGTGGTTGTTTTTGAAGTTGATTCCATGAATGGACCATGATAGTGTTGCGCAAATACAATCGGCCTATTAGTTCTGAAAAGTACTGAAAGAAAAAAAGCATTAAGTAACGTTAAACTATCTTTGAATATGCTGAATTCTTCCTCGTGGTTTTGGCGTGTGTGATGCAGAACAGACATGTCCAGGGTCTTTATCGACCCTTAGAGGTCAAGAGCTCTTGATCTTGATAGAAGGGAGATCTCTGAGCAGTTTGCGAAAGAGGTTGTTGCGTTTTTCGCAATCATGTGCTCACACCATCACTTCCTGGCCGTTAACGTGTTTCTCTATGAATCAGAGAATGCAGGGGAAAAAAAGTCTGGAGTTCATTCAAGACGTGAATTTATAGAAACAGGCCACGACATGTGTGAATGCAGGACTGAGTATCATTGATTGGATGGCTGTTACTGCATGTTATTTTCTATTATGTGTTGAAGAATTTTTTTTTTTTTATGCACCATAGCTCACTGTATAAGCAAGAAGTTTGGACCTGAAATCGTCCGTGATGATGAGAAAATACCGTCACCTGACCTTTTTTTACAAACTCATCTTTCCAGGTTTTTGATGCTATGTTCAGTGTAACCTCCAGACCTACTGATGTGAAGATCTGCCACTGTAGTTCTGCCTCTTCTTCTAGTTGTAAATACTTTGACCAAATGCGGTTCTTCTTCAAACCGTTACGAAAGCGTTTGAATGTCTGCCTTATATTTTCTCACTGAGAGGAACCAAGAAGCCCAAACACAGTATCTGTGGATAAAGCGAGCTTAATGAAGGCAGGTTTGTTGGTGTAAAGGTTGGAGTGAAAAAACAACCTGACAACCCCAATCCCCTAAACACCTGAGGTTGACCGATTAATCGACACCGATAGTCCATTGCTGGAACTATCGGCTATCTGCAAAAATCTGTATGGATAGTTTTTCCGGCTTCCGGTCCGCTGTCATTACAAGAGCGGCCTCTAGAGGCCATTTACTGACTTGTGCGACTGTTTGCTGCATGGAGAGCACTATATATTAATAAATTTGTATTTATTGTTTATTAATTAATATATTCATATTTGCTTCCTTTAGTACATTTTCTATCAACTATCGGTTGATTAAATACTCCTCACATCTTTCAACATCAGTACCTGATCTCACTAATGCTCTTGTAACTGAATGAACAGTATTCATGAATGAACAGAGTTTAGTATATTAACTGCAAAAAAGAAGGATTTGGATGTTAAATATGAACATGTTGTGTCAAATAGATGTCCACGTGCCCATATAGTGTATACTTGTATAGATAATGTGGCAGAGATGTTCAGTGGACCAGGTTTGGAGAAATGATGGTAATTGCATCCATTGCAAACAAAACGCTCCATTTATTTTTATAACCAGCGACGATAACGCGGAGTTTGTTCGTTTTCAGCAGCCGGTCTAGTTTTTAGTGCCTAGAAAAGGTTTTTCAGCAATAAACCATGAATGGATGGATGGGTGGAATTGTGTTCAATTAGTCACACAATTTTATTGGATGCCTCCATTTTTTCACTTCAATCACTTCAACTGGGAGACCCAAACCTGTTCCCGCATGACAATGCCCTGTCCACAAAGCCAGCTCTATGACGATCTGCTTTCCATGGGTTGGAGTGAAAGATCTGCTATAGAGCTCTAAACCCTATTGAACACTTTTGGGATGAATGTGAACGCTGACTGCACCCACAGGCCTCCTCAACTTCTCATCTACATCACTACCTGTCTTTACTAATGGATAATTCTCCACAAATCTCCATAGAATCTAGTGGAACATCTTCCCAGAAAATGGAGGTTAACAGCAAATAGGACTAAAAGTTAACTTCTTTGTGTATGGATATAATGGAGAATTTTCCAGGAAATCACATCATGTGTTATAAAGTAAAACATATACAGCAAAAGGGAACTGTTTTTACTGTTGTTTTTCATGAGAAGAAGAGAATTCACCCTCCGGGGTTTAAAAAGACCCTATTAAAGATAAATCTCAATCATATGATTTCCTCAGAGTCGGATTCTATGTATAAATATAATTAGTAGATGTGGTTTAGATGTGTATCAGTCTCCCAAAAGTCTGCTTTCTCTCTTTCTCTCTCTCTCTCTCTCTCTCTCTCTCTCTCTCTCTCTCTCTCTCTCTCTCCAGACTACACCCTACAGAACAGAAATGTGTTCTTCAGAGTTTCATACGTAGACTTGCCTCGTGTCAGCTACACCCATGCAGCCGTTTAAGTATGTTGTCAAAGGAAGCAGGAAATGAAAACCCAAAGTGTGTCACTTGTTCGTTTTTGTTCGCAGTAGCACGATCAGTAGGAAGATTCGTTTCCTGTTACGTCTTACGCCGGAGCGTTGTCCGATTCTCTATTCCGATTGGTCGGATTACGTTCGAATACATAGAAGTTTGTTATCGTAAAAAGCTGCATTTTGGCGTCTTTTAGAGAGAAAGAAAAATGGAGGAAATGGCATAAATGAGAACAGGAACGATTTATAAATCGTGAAAAATCTCACGTTCTTTCGTTAGCATAAAAATGTTGTAGACTAGTTCTTGGCTGAGGTTTAAATGTATATACGTTTCAAACGCGCCCTGGATGTAATGCTGTAATCCAATAATAAACACAGAATAATCCAATCTAGATCCAATCCAATCTGTGTTTGACTTCGCTGCATCCTGGATTATTTTACTCCTTTCCCAGCAAACGCACAGCGTGTTACTGAAAACTGACTGATCTCGAATAACTGTGTAATAACGCAGCATTTGATGTAACTCGGAATTGGGAAACCCAAACTTGGACTTACTCATTTTCGAGTTTGACTCCTCCGTGAAATTTTTTTTTTTCTCCCCCCAATTTTTTTTCTAGCTATAAACTCAAACATTATAGAGATTGAGGCTGCTGACCCAATACAGTTCAGTCAGAGTTGTAGATTTAACCAACTGATGTATGAAAATACGACTTGTGAAGTGGTGATTTATTTCCTGTTGTCGTCGTTGACACAAAGTCATGTGCGTTCCGGGCTTCAGTCAATAGTTTTATCGTGGTTGGATGTCAGGAAATACGGGTTGTGAATTAAAGTCACACACTATATGAGTTAAAAATCTTACATTTTCCATATAAATTTAAGTGGGAATTCCAAGTTTGAATTTTTTTTTGTTTTGTTTTTTTTTGTTTTTTCACAGTCTACTGTGACATCGGAATTGGGAAGTTTGTAGCTTTGGAATGATGTTAATTATGTAGGAATTTTCCCCCGATGTTTTTGAAGTTTCTTTTTACCTACTTGGATGTCAGGAATTACAATTTACGACTTTGAGTATGTGTGTTAAAAAATTCTTTAAGTGGGAATTCCAAGTTGTGAAGTTGTTTTCTTAGGTTTTCCCATTTTAGAGCATTCCAAGCTCTCTTTGTACTCACTATATTCTTCGAAGTTGTAAGCTGTAACTTGGAATCAAGTCGATTATTACAATTTCTTGCTCCCGAGTTTCCCCGAGTCTTCATTTCTGAACCGAGGAGTCTCTCGTTAAACGTCAGGAAATTACGATTTACGACTTTGATTCCAGCACGGCGACAGGTCTCGGGTTAAAACCACGAGTAAAATCGGTTCCATCGGACGCTTTAATATAATAAAACATGTGCCTCTGCATTTAAATTCCAGTCCCGTGTCATTCGTTTCTCCACAATCGGCACTTTGTTACAGGAGCGTAGAGTCTGGATTCTTGGCACTTTGGCATCTCCAATATGTCAAACTTTTCCTTCTGGATAAGAGTGACTGTAATTACTCCAACTAGGACGCCTCTAGGACGGCTTCTATCGCGTCCTGAAGGAACCAAGGCTGCAACGTGATGCCTTTTTCCTTTCGTTCAGCATCAAAACAACCTATAAATAAAATTCCATAGCGGTTCTATCTGACGGTTCTTAATAAAAGTGTTATTTGTCGTCAATGTCTTGATTGTTCAGTAAAACAGAACTTCAGTTCTATGATTCAGAACGGAGCGATCTGGATAAAGTGTTCTTCCTGTCTTACAGTGTGTGGCATAACACGAGGAAATTCCTGATAAGTTTTGTGTAATAAATGGACCTGGTCAGCAATTTTGCCCATTAATGGATTTTCCTTTGTCCTGTTTACGCAGACACATTTCCTCCTTCTTCTGCGCCTTTACTGCTGTAAATTAAAGATTAACCTTCAAGGGGAACAAAAAGTCAAAGGAACCTCACTTACATTTAATATAAATGAACTCTCTGCTCGATTAGATATTATTTCTAATAGATGAATAGAAATGTGAATGGAGTTCTGGGAACTGTTTTAAGCTCTTTGAGAACATGCTCTCAATATCAAAGGAACAAGGAGAACCATGAGGATTCCAATTACATACAGACAAAAACCCAACATAAATCCAGCTGAAATCCTGAGCCCCAGACCTCTAAGAATCTCTACAAAAACACTCCAGAAAATGACGAAAAGAAAATCACAATTTTATTTGTTCGTTTGTAGTCTCTAAACCAAAACATGTAAAAAAGAAAAAAAACAACAACAAACAAACAAAACAAAAAACGAAATATTAGGCAATTCTTGTGACATGGAAACTGTCGCACTGCTCCACACGTTTCTGCCTTTTTTTTTTTTTTTTTGCTGCTAAATGTGGAAGCTGAAAGTTTCCGGATTTGCCAATCGTTATTCTTGCAAAAGTGATGCAGAAATACAGATTATAGGGTTCACCCCCTCAAAGACTGATCAAATACCGCTTTAGTCATCGCTGTCGTTTCGATATCCTGCTTTTTAAAGAAAGCAGATCTTCATGGTGCCACGGAACATTTTTGCGGAAGAACCAAATATGGCTGGGTGTCCCAATACTTTTGCCGACAATCTTCTATCGTTTTTTACGTATAATGTGAGCGATTTTTCCGTTTGTTTTTCTGTTTATTTGTTCGTTCTTTCGTTCCCACACATCCGTTACTCCGTCGTGTCTCCTCGTTCTTGAGCGCAGTCACGTCTTCGCACAGCCACGAACATGGATAACTGCTGACCTTTCAGCATCCGATATGAACAGATTAAATTTCCGCTCGTTGAGCCATAATAGGCCCTGGGCTTCCACATGAGGGCCCCGAGGGGCCTCCGGTCAATGTGGCTGTTGTACACACGGACTGTTAATGAGCCTCCGATTTGTCTTCATGACATTTTTTTTGCCCCTCGCTCCAGATTTGCTCTTATCGCCGAGACAGGAGGACGAGGAGACACTGAGCAAATCAGGACACGATTTCAGTTGGATTATTGTTTAAATGCAAAATTTTTTGTAATGAATTATTATATATTTTACAGAGAAATCTGACGCCAAAGTTTCGGATTTGCTCGTCGGTATCTGCTTTTTAACACGAGAAATCTCACATCCTTGATGTTTTTGACGTCTGAGCAAAAAAAGAAACGTGCACCTGTAGATGTTCTGATGTTCTGGTTGAGCAGGAAGCGCTGAAGAGCTTTCAACATATTTATGCAGCGCTGCTATCAATACCATCCTCCCACACACGGCCGCTCGAGCTGATGTGGGTCTTCACACGTTCCCCGTTCGCCTCGAAAACCTGGAACCTTTCACCTTTCAACCACGTTCACCTCCGGGCTCTGATTCCCTGTGTTCCTCTCTCTCTCTCTCTCTCTCTCTCTCTCTCTCTCTCTCTCTCTCTCTCTCTCGCTGCCAGCGTGGCTCCGAGCTCAGTGTCGAATAGAACTGATTGAGCTGCAGGTGCTCGTGTTCAGGGTCATACATAAATAACGCTAGTGTTCGTAAACACACAGCCGTCCAGCTTGGAGATGGATGTTGATGTTGGTGTTTTTTCCTCACATTCGTTTTTTGGTCCTTTGGAGTCTTGTAATGGTCTTGTCTCACTGAGGTTCATTTTACAGGCAGAGAGAGAGAGGAAGAGAGAAAGAGAGAGAGAGGGGAAGAGAAAAGAGAGGGCTATTGATTTTTACTTGCTGCAATGATATTTACACATTTGCTTAGAGAAGCTGCAATATATATACTGTATACACCAGCTTAACGTGTGTCTGTGTGCATCTGTGTCCGTGTCTCTACATGTGTCTACATGTGTCTACGTGTCTCTGCGTGTGTCTGTGCGTCTATGTGTGTCTGTGTCTATGTGTGTTTGCTTTTGTCTGTGTGTCTTTGCTTGTGGCTACGTGTGTTTGCTTGTCTGTGTGTGTTTGCTTGTCTGTGTGTGTTTGCTTATGTCTGTGTGTTTGCTTGTCTGTGTGTTTGTTTGTGTCTGCGTGTGTTTGCTTGTGTCTGCGTGTGTTTGCTTGTGTCTGTGTGTCTGCATGTGTCTGTGTGTCTGCGTGTGATTGCTTGTGTCTGTGTGTGTTTGCTTGTCTGTGTGTTTGCTTGTGTCTGTGTGTGGCTACGTGTGTTTGCTTGTCTGTGTGTTTGCTTGTGTCTGTGTGTCTGCATGTGTCTGCGTGTGATTACTTGTGTCTGTGTGTGTTTGCTTGTGTCTGTGTGTTTACTTGTGTCTGTGTGTGTTTGCTTGTGTCTGTGTGTTTGTTTGTGTCTGTGTGTTTGCTTGTGTCTGTGTGTCTACGTGTAGCTACGTGTGTTTACTTGTCTGTGTGTTTACTTGTGTCTGTGTGTCTGCATGTGTCTGTGTGTCTGCGTGTGATTGCTTGTGTCTGTGTGTGTTTACTTGTGTCTGTGTGTTTGCTTGTGTCTGTGTTTGCTTGTGTCTGTGTGTCTGCGTGTGATTGCTTGTGTCTGTGTGTGTTTACTTGTGTCTGTGTGTTTGCTTGTGTCTGTGTGTGGCTACGTGAGTTTACTTGTCTGTGTGTGTTTACTTGTGTCTGTGTTTGCTTGTGTCTCGTGTGTTTACTTGTGTCTGTGTGTCTGTGTGTGTGTTTACTTGTGTCTGTGTGTCTGTGTGTGTTTGCTTGTTTGTGTGTGTCTACGTGTAGCTACGTGTGTTTGCTTGTGTCTGTGTGTTTGCTTGTCTTTGTGTGTCTACGTGTGTTTGCTTGTGTCTACGTGTGTTTGCTTGTGGCTGTGTGTGTTTGCTTGTGTCTGTGTGTCTGTGTGTGTTTGCTTGTTTGTGTGTGTCTGCGTGTGGCTACGTGTGTTTGCTTGTGTCTGTGTGTCTGCATGTGTCTGTGTGTACTTGTTTGCGTGTCTGTGTGTGTCTAAATGTGGCCACATTTGTTTGCTTGTGTATGTTTTTATTTCATGCATATTTATGTTTTCAGCACCACCCATATTTATGTTTAATCATATTACACGGTTTACATGCTGTTCTGCACCTTTTGATTGCTGCTCTTGCTGTTTTTGCACATCATTGTGTTTATGTTTACAAGTACACTCTTGTACACAGTTCCCGCTTTTGCACTTTTTGTACTGTATAACATATACAGGGAGTGCAGAATTATTAGGCAAGTTGTATTTTTGAGGATTAATTTTATTTGAGGATTTAATTTGAACAACAACCATGTTCTCAATGAACACAAAAAACTCATTAATATCAAAGCTGAATATTTTTGGAAGTAGTTTTTAGTTTTAGCTATTTTAGGGGGATATCTGTGTGTGCAGGTGACTATTACTGTGCATAATTATTAGGCAACAACAAAAACAAATTCATACCCATTTCAATTATTTATTTTTACCAGTGAAACCAATATAACATCTCAACATTCACAAATATACATTTCTGACATTCAAAAACCAAACAAAAACAAATCAGTGACCAATATAGCCACCTTTCTTTGCAAGGACACTCAAAAGCCTGCCATCCATGGATTCTGTCAGTGTTTTGATCTGTTCACCATCAACATTGCGTGCAGCAGCAACCACAGCCTCCCAGACACTGTTCAGAGAGGTGTACTGTTTTCCTCCTTGTAAATCGCACATTTGATGATGGACCACAGGTTCTCAATGGGGTTCAGATCAGGTGAACAAGGAGGCCATATCATTAGATTTTCTTCTTTTATACCCTTTCTTGCCAGCCACGCTGTGGAGTACTTGGGCGTGTGTGATGGAGCATTGTCCTGCATGAAAATCATGTTTTTCTTGAAGGATGCAGACTTCTTCCTGTACCACTGCTTGAAGAAGGTGTCTTCCAGAAACTGGCAGTAGGACTGGGAGTTCAGCTTGACTCCATCCTCAACCCGAAAAGGCCCCACAAGCTCATCTTTGATGATACCAGCCCAAACCAGTACTCCACCTCCACCTTGCTGGCGTCTGAGTCGGACTGGAGCTCTCTGCCCTTTACCAATCCAGCCACGGGCCCATCCATCTGGCCCATCAAGACTCACTCTCATTTCATCAGTCCATAAAACCTTAGAAAAATCAGTCTTGAGATATTTCTTGGCCCAGTCTTGACGTTTCAGCTTGTGTGTCTTGTTCAGTGGTGGTCGACTTTCTGCCTTTCTTACCTTGGCCATGTCTCTGAGTATTGCACACCTTGTGCTTTTGGGCACTCCAGTGATGTTGCAGCTCTGAAATATGGCCAAACTGGTGGCAAGTGGCATCTTGGCAGCTGCACGCTTGACTTTTCTCAGTTCACGGGCAGTTATTTTGCGCCTTGGTTTTTCCACACGCTTCTTGCGACCCTGTCGACTATTTTGAATGAAACGCTTGATTGTTCGATGATCACGCTTCAGAAGCTTGGCTATTTTAAGACTGCTGCATCCCTCTGCAATATATCTCACTATTTTGAGACTTTTCTGAGCCTGTCAAGTCCTTCTTTTGACCCATTTAGCCAAAGGAAAGGAAGTTGCCTAATAATTATGCACACCTGATATAGGGTGTTGATGTCATTAGACCACACCCCTTCTCATTACAGAGATGCACATCACCTAATATGCTTAATTGGTAGTAGGCTTTCCAGCCTATACAGCTTGGAGTAAGACAACATGCATAACGAGGATGATGTGGTCAAAATACTCATTTGCCTAATAATTCTGCACTCCCTGTACAGTTTGTTTATTGGTCGGCGCTGTTTTGTGAATTTGTCCTACACTGTCTTGTGTTGTCTGTCTGCACTGTTTGCACTCGGTTGCACACGATGCACAGTGACAAGGACACTTACTTTAGTCCTTAACTCTGTGTCCTGTTGTGTAGCTCCAGGGTTTTGAAGAAATTTGTCTCATTTCACTGTGTACTGCGTCCACTATATATGGTTAAAATGACAATAAAAGATTCTTTACTTGACGAGCGTCTGTGTGTGTGTGTGTGTGTGTGTGTGTGTCTACATGTCTGCGTCTCTACATGTGTCTGCATGTTTCCACGTGTGTCCATGTACTAAATCCTCTGCCTGTTCAACACACTTTCTCACCGTTTCCCATCACGTGTCACTTCCACAGAAAAAGACTACACCAGTCTGTGCGAGAGGCAGCCGATTGGACGCACGCTGTTCCGGCAGTTCTGCGACACCAGACCGGAGCTGAGGCGCTGCGTGAAGTTCCTGGATGCCGTGGTAAGACCATAACTGCCCGGGGGTCTTTATTTTGGTCAGTGTTTCTTCCCATGAAGGCTTTAATCATCCAAATTGGTCAAATGTGACTGTTTTAAACAAATCGCAGTCTTCCTGTGCCTCATTACAAAACTTTCCGTAAACACGAGCACACATCCGTGTGAGTCCACGTCACGGTCGCCATGGTGATCGTGTAACGTTACGCACAAAACTGTTTCTACCCTAAACAGCGAAGCTCTGGAGGATGTCATGATTGCGAAAGAAGTCATCATCTAGAGTCACTCTGCCGTAGCAGCATTACTGTGTACATGCACTATATTGACAAAAGTATTGGGACACCTGACTTTTTATGTTGTTCGTCTGCAAACGTTTACCAAAAAAATCGCTCAAGGACGTCTTTAGATGCAGCATGAAAGTATTCCTTCACTTGAACTTGGAGACCCAAACTTGTTCTAGCATGACGATGCTCCTGTGCACGAAGCCAGCCTCCATAAAGATCTGCTTTACATGGGTTGGATGATGTGGAAGATCTCCTGCTATAGAGCTCGGACCCTGTTGACACATTTGGAATGAATGTGGATGCTGACTGCACCCCAGGCCTCCTCACCTTCTCACCTACATCAGTACCTGCCTTTACTAACACACTTGTGGTGTGAATGAATCTCCATAAAATCTCCACAAAATCTACTGGAACATCTTCCCATTATGTGTGTTCATCAGCCACAAGTGTGTTAGTAAAGGCAGGTACTGATGTAGGTGAGGAGACCTGGGGTGCAGTCAGCGTTCACATTCATCCCAAAGGTGTTCAGTAGGGATGAGATCAGAGCTCTATAGCAGCAAGATCTTCCTCTCCAAAGCATGTAAACCAGATCTTCATGGAGCTCACTTTGTGCACAGGGGCATCGCCATGCTGGAACAGGTTTGGGTTTCCAAGTTCAAGTGAATGCACCATTTTATTATAGCGCCATCTAAAGACGTCCTGTACAATTGAGTGCCTTCAGATTTGTGGTAACAGTTTGGAGAAGAACCACATAGAGCAGGAAAAGGTCAGGTGACCCAATACTTTTTGGAAATATAAGATGCTATGATGTTTAGCCATTTTTAAAGAAGCATCTCAATCATTTTCCTCACATTCTCTGATCACTAGGAGGGAACTAGCTGAAGTGATTAGCTGACTGGAAAACTCCAAAAACAATTTCCTTGTAAGTTTTTCAGGACACAGTAGTTTTCCAAAGAATCTAAGCATCGAAGGGATTTACTTTTGCTTTTTTTCAAACTCCAAAATAAACAGTGACCTCGAAAGGCCTAAGCAATAACACATTTGAGGCCGTGCTGTTACAGGAACAAACCTCGGAGAGACATCACCCTAGCTCAGAGCGGATCCTGAACATCAACACGTGAACTTTTCTTTTTTCTAGAACAAACTCGTGTTCGTTTACACAAGGCGTCTTCAGCGTCGAAGCTTTGTGATGGCGTAAAGTAAAGTTCATTCATAAATAAAAGTGAAATTCGTTGCCAAAAAAACGGCGTGGTTTTGAGACTTTGTGCTAATCCCCCTCACGCCAGCTGTATTTTTCTACACCGCCACATCCTGAAGGGTGTTATCGTCACTCTGTGGAGCCCCAAGCAAGAGCTGAAACTCGTCTGGACCTTCTGAGCTGCAATCATCATCATCATCATCATCATCATCTGTCTGCTAGCTTCCAACACACAAACACAAACCCCTGTGTTAGCGAGGATGGTAAACCTGTTGAGATCTATTCAGAGTCTGAACCATAGTCTGCTCTCTGGAAGTCCTGTAGATGTGCTTGAGCTTCAGGTACATTTCTTTTTTGGGGAAAAAGATCGGATCTTTGTTGTGGTCGAGTCTGTACATGGTTCTTGTTTGTAGTCGACGGGTGAGGAAGTCGTAACGCCACGTAGCTATTTGGTGCAGGAATTTCAACCACAAGAAGGCGACGAAGTGACGGTGGATAACATGAAGAAAAAAACAGAAATGACGTTTTTACGATGCCAAGAAGTGCTTATTCCTTATCTCATTCATACAACTGAGCAGCTATGGGGTAAGGGCCTTGCTCAGGGGCCCGGGAATGGCCGCATGGTGTAGATGGGATTCGAACTTATAACCACTAAGCTAGACAGCTCTTTCCTTTTTAACAATTTCTAATATATATAGTATTCCTTAACTGTAAAATATACATATTTCTTTTTATTTCATTTGTAGGCGGAGTATGAAGTTACCCCAGACGAAAAGAGGAAGGTGTGCGGACAGGAGCTCCTCGAAAAGTATTTAAATCCAAAGGTATGAACATACAGGGGGTCACTTTATTGAATGTATGTGAGGATAAAACCTTCACAAAGATGGAAATATCGAACACTTTATATATACACACACACACACACACACACACACACACACACACACACACACACTGCCCTCATGCTCCCTGAACTACTCTTTCACATTTTGAGCCTGGTGAATCCTGGAGTTATCATCTTGGAATCTGCTCGTGCCATCAGAGAAGAATAAATCCATTGATGGAGTAACCTGGTCATTCAGTATATTCAGATAGTCACCTGATCTTCTTCTTTTGGCACATAACGTAGCTGAACCGAGACCTGACCTACAGCAGCGACCCCAGATTACAGCACTGCCCCCACCGGCTTGTACAGTAGGCACTAGGCATGATGGGCGCATCAGTTCCTCCACCTCTCTTCTTACCCTGATGCGCCCATCACTCTGGAACAGGGTCAATCTGGACTCATCAGACCACATGACTTTCTTTTATTGCTCCAATTTTTATGCTCCCTAGCAAACTGATGCCTTTTTGCCTGATTAGCTTCACTGATAAGTGGTTTTCTTAAGGCTACACACCATTTCCATCCCAATCCCTTCAGTTCTCTGCACATTGTGCTTGTGGAAATGCTCTTCTTACTACAGTTTTCACCAAACGTTCAAGTGATCGACGATCGCGTTCATTTACGATTTTTTCCCGCCCACATTTCTTCCTCGAAGATGTTGGTTCCCCACTGTCTTTTCAGTTTTTAATAACGCGTTGGACATTTCTTCACCCAGTTTTAGTCGTTTCAGCAATCTCCTTAGATGTTTCCTCATAATTTGACCCTCCTGAAAGAGATTAACATCTTTTTCACTACCACAGGACATGTTTTCCGACATGGTTGTTTAAGAAATGAGAAGCTGCTCACTGTATCAGTTAGGGTTCAATAACTTGTTGCCAGCTGAAACAAAATCCCCCATACAGTAATCATCCAATAGGAGGCTCTTAACTTATTTGCTTAGTTAAATCCACGTGGTGACTCTATTTTTGGATGGGCAGGGTGTATATATATATATTTACTGTTACAATAACGTCCACTCTTCTGGGAAGATGTTTCACTAGATTTTGTGGAGATTTTCTGGAGATTTATTCATCCACATGGGTGTCAGTAAAGTCAGGTTCTGATGTAGATGAGAAGGTGAGGAGGCCTTTGGTGCAGTCAGCGTTCACGTTCATCCCAAAAGTGTTTAAAATGGTTGGAGATCAATAGCAGGAGATCTCCAACCCATGGAAAGAATCCATAGACGTCCTATTCAATCACCTTTCTCCAACTTTGTGGTAATAGTTTGGGGGTGGGGTCCAAATCGAGTCGAGTGTCCAAATACTTTTGCCTTTATTGTGTAGATTGACTTTTGGCTGAGGAAAAACTGCTGTGTGTGTGTGTGTGTGTGTGTGTGTGTGTGTGTGTGTGTGTGTGTGTACGCAGTCAGAGGACTACGTCCCCGAGGTGGTGGAGGAGATGGTGTCCAAATGCGGCGAGCGTCTGGAGCAGGATGCGTGTAAAGAGCTTTTCATGGAGTGCACCAAGTGAGTCTCCGTCACACGACTTCCCAAAAAAAAAGTAAAAAAGTGGTTTTCGAGACCTGTAGTAAATATTTCTTCATTATGTGTGTGTTCCTCGTGCATGCTGTAGACTGATCCATGACTACCTGAGCGTGGCCCCTTTCGCAGACTACCTCGACAGCATCTTCTTCAACCGCTTCATCCAGTGGAAATGGCTGGAGAGGTACAGCACGGCCATTTCCTCTTCCTCTCCTTGTTCATCTCTCGCTAGTTAGAAGATCCTTTCATTCATTTCACAGGAGTTTGAATTTAAATGACGTCGAGCTCCTCGTTATGTTCGACCCCCTTTGTGGTACAAAGATTTTATTTATTTATTTACTGATCCGGTGCTTATGAAATCCAGATGTGAACCCTGCCAGACCCTGGTGTTTATTTGCATCTGTTTCTTTTCATGCTAAAAGAAATCTTCAGGCTGAGGCTTAAAAGTGTGAACAGGAAATCCAGGCTGAAGTAACAGGGGGAAAAAAACACAAAAAAAAAAAAAACAAGAAGGAAATGAGTTTGATAAAAGTGAAGGGTTTACTGAAGTACATTTTTTTTTGAAGGTTATGATCGTTGAACGACAGCTGTTGTGTTTTTGATTTTGTTTTTTTTCTCTGCAACAGGCAACCGGTTACAAAAAACACATTCCGTCAGTACAGGGTATTGGGAAAGGGCGGCTTTGGTGAGGTGAGTTTCACTTCTGTTTTTTTACCTGTGTGTGTGTGTGTGTGTGTGTGTGTGTGTGTGTGTGTGTGTGTGTGTGTGTGTGTCTCCCTCCAAAAGTTTGTGGACACCTAACTATAAGATTTTCAAATTCCGCATTAAGTCCCTACTTCCTGTTACAATGAGCTCCATTCTTCCCAGATGATCCACTAGATTGACATTTCATTCAGCCACAAGGACACTTGTTAGTAAAGTCAGGTACTGATGTAGGTGAGAAGGTGCTCTATAGCAGGAGATCTTCTACCAAATCCAACCCATTTAAAACCGATCTTCATGGAGCTGGTTTTGTGCACAGGGGCATCGTCATGCTGGAAAAGGTTCGGGTCTCGAAGTTTACAATAAAGACGCCCTATACAATTATGTGCCCCCAATTTTGTGGATGAACCGCAAATGGCTGGAAAAGTTGGATGTCCCAATACTTTTTGCTATATACAGTGTGTATGTACCGTTCGCGAGTTAATTCGTGATTAATCGCAACTAATCGTAACCTTAAATTAATACTTTTCAAGTTTTTAATAATCAACATGGACAAATATTGATGCTTTGCAAATGTATGTTTATTATTAGTGAAATCAAACTGAACACCGAGCATGAAGACTAAATATTTTTGTAAATGTGATGTTTTACACGTAAATCATCAGAACACCAAACGGAACTTTTGCTATGTTTCCACACGGACGGTTTTAATTGCCGGATGTGTTGCGTCATGGCGGATTTTGGTGCCTGATTTGAGACGAAGCACAAACTCTTCATCCTTTTCCCTCTGTTTTGTGTTTGTTTTCTCCTCCTGAAGGTCTGCGCGTGTCAGGTACGTGCCACGGGGAAGATGTACGCCTGCAAGAAGCTGGAAAAGAAACGCATCAAAAAGAGAAAAGGCGAATCCATGGCTCTGAACGAGAAGCAAATTCTCGAAAAGGTCAACAGTCGGTTTGTCGTAAGTATTTTCCATTTCCTGTTTTTTTGGTTTTTGCTTGGACTTGATTTTTAAAAAGATGTACAACTGGTTCAGGTTCTCTGGAAGACTTATTAATTAATTAATTAATTTGGATCATACTGAGGGCGAAACGTCGCCTCACCTCATTGTTTCTGAAGAGAACGGACAGGACTTTCCTCTTAAATGTGTGTTACGTGTCTCGAAGGACTGAGGAACCTATACCTTACCCTAACCTGTCCCGTTTTCGTACTAAGGTGAGCCTGGCGTACGCGTATGAGACGAAAGACGCGCTGTGCTTGGTTCTCACACTGATGAACGGAGGAGACCTGAAGTTTCATATCTACCACATGGGGGATGCCGGGTTTGATGAGAAGAGGGCGGTGTTTTACGCTGCCGAGATCTGTTGCGGCCTGGAGGACCTGCACCGAGAGAGGATAGTCTACAGGTGTGTGCGCGTGTGTGTGTGTGTGTGTGTGTGTGTGTGTGTGTGTGTGTGTTAACCAGGCGTTCTTTAAACTCGTTTATTTCTCTGGGAAAATATATTCATCATAATTATTATAAAATGTTAATTATATTCACCTGGTTTTTGGTTTCCAGGGATTTGAAGCCGGAAAACATTCTGCTGGATGACCACGGTAAATATTTCAGCATTCTGCATTCCTTTAGGAGTAATAACGACGTCTAGAACATCTTCGAATTCCTAGCTGTTACATGAACTCACCACTAGAGGGAGTCGAGTGCCTTATGTTTCATCCCACATCCCGCTGTAGTCCTACCAAAGCGTCCAGCTCCGAGCTGACAGCTCGTGTCCTGCCCTCTCTCCTCACGGTGACATTCAGGATGTCTCCGGGGACGTCTCCGGGGATTCCTCTGACATCCGATCCTCCGTGTGGCAGGAGCGAGCACCAAGTCAAGCAGGGACGGTGCTAAACGGGTGCACTGGTGCTAAAAAGGGGAGCGTATTGACTTTCCTGGAAGCGACCGACGTCTGCGAATGCGATTTCCCCAGACAGTTGAGCGTAGCCGTTACATCACGGGGGATTATTTTGGAAATGGCAACCAGACACGGAAGACGTTAGATGTTTAGGAGGCTGATTCAGGGTTGTGTGTGTGTGTGTTTGTATTGAATTTTATAACTAAATGCATAACAGATTGATATGAAATACAGAAATAAAATGAAAGGTGAAACTTGTTTCGTTTGCAGCTTGATGTCGACACGTTTTTTTTTTCTTATTTCTTCAGGTCATATTCGTATATCAGACCTGGGCCTGGCTGTGCACATACCTGAGGGCCAGACAATCAAAGGACGTGTGGGCACTGTGGGGTACATGGGTAAGAGTTTTGATACCAGATACCAGGTAGAGTCTGATAGATTTCCCAGGTACTAACGGGGTTTGTTCTGCTTCGTCAGCCCCTGAGGTGGTAAAGAACGAGCGATACACGTTCAGCCCGGACTGGTGGGCTCTGGGCTGTCTGCTGTACGAGATGATCGAGGGCCAGTCGCCGTTCCAGCAGCGGAAAAAGAAAATCAAGCGCGAGGAGGTGGAGCGACTGGTCAAAGAGGTGGCTGAGGAGTACTCCAGCAAGTTCTCGGAGGAAGCCAAGTCCCTCTGTGAAATGGTCAGCAGCTCCTAATTACGTCTCTTACTTTCCTCATAGTGAAAAAAAATTACCCTCGTATGAAAAAAAATGTCAACAGCTTTAGGGATTTTTTTTTCACTTCTTATTTATAATCCCATTTCCAGAGAAATCAGGAGACTTGACAAAATAAACAATAAAAACACACTGCAATGATTTGCGAATCTCATAAATCCATAATCTATTCACAGTGAAACAAAAACATATCAATTGTTGAAAAAATACTCATTTTTAATTGCTGCAACACGTCTCAAAAAAGTTGGAACAGGACCATGTTTCCCACTGTGTAGCATCACGTCTTCTGTCCGTATACATCTGGGAACCGAGGAGACCAGCTGCTGAAGTTTTGGAAGAAGAATGTTGTCCCATATGTGTGTGATGCAGGATTGTAGCTGCTCAACAGTTCTGGGTGTCCTTTGTTGTGTCTTTCGTTTCATGATGCGCCAAACGTTTTCAAATTTTGTAATGTCTAGACTGCAGGCAGGCCAGTTCAGCTTCCGGATTATAATTGTATGCTATTTTAATAGGTGCAGTATTTGCAGCATTGTCTTGTTTAAATATGCAAGACCGTCCCTGAAAAAGACGTTTTCTGATTGGTTGCTGAAAAACATACACGTCAGCATTGATGGAGCCTTTTCAAAATGTGCAGGATGCCCATTCTACATGACCTAATGTGATCCCATACCATCAGAGATGCAGCTTTTTGAAGTGAGCGCTGATAAAATAAATAAATAAATAAACGGATGGTCCCTCTCCTCTTTAGTCTGGAGGATGTGGTCTTCAGAACAGTTTTTGTCTCGCATTTTATGTGAGCTTTGGCCCAGATAGGATGGCGGAATTTCTTGACAATATTCATGCATGGCAAACTTTAACCAAACTGGAAAAGGGAAATAATTTGGTTTTATACAGTATCTCACAAAAGTAAGTACACCCCTCACATTTCACCAACCATTTTAGTATCTTCTCAATGGACAATACTATAGAAATGAAACTTGGATATATTTTAAAGGAGATGTTCAGTTTCAATAGCAGTATACATTTACTGTCCTTTAAAAATAACTCAACATACAGCCATTATTGGCAAAATAATATTGCAACAATAGTGAGTACACCCTAAGTGATAACAGCTGTATGTCATGTTACCAGGCAAACCCACATGTCCTCTTTATCATGTTTGTTTTTGTCTGCTTGACCAGACAAATTAGTGTATCTTGTATTAGAGCAATTATAATCTGGTGCTTTGAGTCCAATTCTCTCATACTGACCACTGGATGTTCTACATGGACCTCATGTTAAAGATATCTGAGGATTTGAGAATCAGAATTGTTTCTCTCCACAAAGATGCCAAGGTTGTAAGAAGATCAGTATCACCCTGAAACTGAGTTACAGTACAGTGGTCAGGGTCATACAGAGGTTATCCAAGACAGGTTCTACTCGAAACAGACCTCACAAGGGTCCATCAAAGAGGTTGAGTCATTGTGCTGTGCGTCAGGTGCAGGAGCTGCTTCAAAAAACAGACGCACGTTAGCTTGAGGTTGTAGAAGGTCCCCTTGTCAGAGCTCAGACCGTACGCCACACACTGCAACAAGTCGGGTTTACAGGCCGGTGAAGGTGATTGGCCAAGTATGTCTCCAGACCTGAAAACTATTGAGCACCTGTGCGGATCTTCAAGCAGAAGGTGGAGAAGCGCCATGTGTCTGACATCCAGCAGCTGTCATTATGGAGGAGTGGAAGAGGATCCCAGCAACAACCTGTGCAGCTCTGGTGAATTCCACACCCAGGAGGATTGAAGCAGTGCTACATAACAATGTGCTTACAATTTGGACACAGTTTCGACATGTTCACTGAGGGTGAACTCACTTTTTTGGCAGTTATTTAGACAATAATGGCTGTAGGTTGAGTTATTTTTAGAGGACAGTAAATTTGAACTGCTACACAAACTGCACATTGACATCTCTTAAATATATCCATGTTTCATTTCTATAGTTTTGTCCCTCGAGAACATCTAATAAAATGGATGAAATGTGAGGGGTGCACTTATTTTTGTGAGATACTGTAAATACATTTACTTCTACACACAAACCATAAGATGAAAAACCAAGCAGATGCAAACACACGGCCCTATTCTTTAAGTAAAACCAGAAATTTGCTAAATCTTTCACTCGATTGGAAAAAAAGGGACGCATGAGGAACTCTTTGTGCTCCCTCTGATTACCGAAGTCCTTGTTTTAAGAACGAAATCACATGGAGCCCTTTGGAGTGCATTTCAGCGTGTGATTGCCGAGCCCTCATGCTGGCACGTTGCTGATTGTTATGGCTTGACAGTAATATCGGCGCTGGCAGCTAATCAGCTAGCAAGGTGTAGTTTTATTCAAATTGTCAGAGCGAGACAGTGTCTGGGACGGGTGTGAAAAGTGGGACAGGAAATCTATCATCACGCTAACGAGGATGTTTGATTTGCAATGAGATTAATCGGATTAAAAATAGAAAAAGTGGTTATTTAAAGTACATCTTCAATCCCACAGCTTCTGGCCAAAGACCCGAACGAGAGGCTCGGCTCTCAGGGAGGTGCATCGGAGGTGAAGGCTCACCCGATCTTCCGCTCCATCAACTTCAAACGACTGGAAGCCGGCATGCTGGAAGCTCCTTTCATCCCTGATGTAAGTATCTCAGATAGACGACCTTTTATTCAGATGATGATCGTTCTGGAGTCCTCAACATACGCTAAATGCCAAAAGTATTGGGACACCCAACTTTTTCACCCATATGTGGTTCCTCCACAAAGTGTCACCACAAATTGGACTTTGGACAGTGGTGTCATGAAATTGTCCCTTAACTTGAACAAGGAGATACAAACCTGTAGACCCAAACCTATAGAACTCCAACCCTGTTGGATGAACTTTGGGGTGAATTCTTCACACTGACTGCATTTCTCTATATTTCACCTCCATCAGTTCCTGACTTTACTAACACCCTTGTGAATGAATGTCCACAAATCCCCACAAAATTAAGTGGAACATCTTCCCAGAAGAGTGGAGCTCATTATGAGAGCATATTGAAAATCTGAACCCAATCGTATTGTCAAACGTTTTGTCTATTTAGCGACTGTTAGCAAAGCTGTTGTTTTGATATTTATGCTAAATTTCTTTTTTATTGTGTGTGTGTGTGTGTGTGTGTGTGTGTGTTCCTTCAGCCTCAGGCTATCTACTGTAAGGATGTGCTGGACATCGAGCAGTTCTCCACTGTGAAAGGGGTGGAGCTTGAGCCCAAAGATGACTCCTTCTACAGCAAGGTGTCCACAGGCAGCGTACCAATTCCCTGGCAAAATGAGGTAAGAGCTTCCGAAAGTGCTTTTGTCCACTCGGGCGGCCATCTTGGCAAATGGTTTTAGCAGATCGTGAACGATTGCGTTGAGACCTACAGCATAAAAACTCGAAACGTATCAGGAAACGGTTCGAATTTAACGAAAGCAGTGTAGACATTTTGTAGTTTGTTCAAAAGTGCCCATATTCCATATTTAGCCGTGTTTCTATGGTAACTTTTTGAACATCACGTTCCACATTTAGTCTCCGCTATGCTTTTATTATATCCTCCACTCTTCTGGGAAGATGTTCTACTAGATGTTGGGGTGTGAGATTTCATTCATACACAGAAGAGTGTGAGTAAAGTCAGGTAGTGATGTAGGTAAGAAGGTCTGGGGGTGCAGTCAGCGTTGGAGCTCTATAGCAGATCTTCCACTCCAACCCATGGAAAGCAGATCTTCACGGAGCTGGCTTTGTGCACAGGTGCGTTGTCATGCTGAGATCGTATTTCGAAAGTATTGGGACACCGGACCTTTCCATATAAAATCTACATGGCCGAAAGTATTAGGAAAGTTGTGTATGGGTTTTTAATTTTGGTTCTCTGGTCGTGTTCTGAGTGGAACCAGATTTCTTCTTACACGTTCAGGTTTAGTCCAGGCCTCAACCTTCTACAGAATTCAAAAAAAGGAAAATGTTCGACCCAACATCTTTAATTTAAACCCACAGTGAAAGAAAAGCACATTCAACACATTTCCATTTTCTGGAAGAAACAGGGCAGATGAACCTCCGGTTCCTGGTTTGAAGCTGTAAGGATCATAGCAGGCTGTTGTTCAGTGATGGACGCCAGGTCCTACCAAGCAGAACGTTTAGAAAATCTGTGAATCTGATCATCTGACATGTTTATGCGTGTGCTTCTTCTCAGATGATCGAGTCCGAGTGTTTTAAAGAACTCAACGTGTTGATCTTGGACGGTACCGTGCCCCCGGATCTGGACTGGAGAGGACAGCCGTCTCCTCCACCCAAACAGGGCCTGCTGCAGAGACTCTTCGGGAGACAGGTGAGTGCGTTTGTGTGGAGGTTGGGCAGAAGGTGTGCGTTGATTTACATGGACGGCAGCAGGGCGCTAGCGGCTGTTACGTTAATACTCTTCCGTGTCTCCTGCCCCCCTGCAGGACTGCTGTGGGAACTGCAGTGACAGCGATGAGGAGCCTACGAGGCTCTGAGGGGCGTGGCCATGTCCAGGCTCCTCCCCCTGCCACCAGAGGATCTCATTTTGTTTACAACTTTTGCACATTTGTATTTTTAGGATAGCTCTATATAAACATTGGAATGTATATTTTCACTATATAGCCATGCGGTCGATGTTATTTAAAGACAACGAAACGGGAGATAAAAAAAAGGATCAGCGTCCAGAGTTACAACAGAGTATTTCGGAGAAGACGCACATTGACAAGAAGGCGCGAAGATCGTCCCACATAGCCCCGCCTCCGCCTTGCCCCGCCCACATCTAATCATCCTGACACCGCCTTCTTGCGCCTCCTCTTTTTGATTTTTTTTTTACATTGTTTTTTTTATTTTCCTTTCCGAAACCACATACATGTACAGTGTTTGCTCAGCCAAATTCTTTCAAATATGCGAGAAAGAAGAAAATCATGTTCACAGATATTTTTATATTTATATGTTTTACGATTTTGCTTCGTTTTTTTCTTTCTTTCGTTCTTGTGGTAATCTTGACAATCAAATGACCATTTGTACAAATCTTTTTGACACGTCAGGGTTCGAAACGCACGGCGAACACGCACACGCAGCTCTTCTCATTTACACACACACACACACACACACACACACACACGCATCTCAGACGTAAGAGTTCATCGCTAAATACAGTCGCCTAGGAAACAAACGCGGGTGTCGTATCCAAGCACGCGTGTTCGTCCGTGTCCGCTCGTCTTTTACGGTGTAAATACGTGACACGTATCTGTAAAGCCCTCAGTGCGTCTTCCTGTTGATTTTCTTTCCGGATATTTCCAGAAATAGTCCTAATTAGCGTTCCAGCTGGTCCAAACATTGCATGGCGAGTCTATGCATAAACCTTCTTGCATTTATAACTCGTTTATAATTAACTCGTCGTACGTCGCGCATTACGCCGTCATTCCTCATAACTCCGCCCATTACTCGTGGGGTTTTTTTTTTTTTTTTTTTTTTTTTTGGTGCATACGAGTAGATTTATTATGTATTACGTCACATTGCTGCTTTTTTTTCCCAAAATTGGGGTCAAAACCACAAAAATCAATTGCCAAAAAAATGTAAAAAGGAACTGGACCGGTATCGATCGGGATATGGCGCTTATCTCAGATGGCCTCGTATAGATCGAAACTAACGATGCACTTAAGACCAAACCACTTTTTCTTTAGTCGTCCATATCCGTGGAAGGTGCCTTTAGCGGTTTAAGGTACTGTCGTCCATACCCGTGTATTTTAGCGGGGTTTTTTTACACAGAATCGCGACGAAACGTCATGTTCACGTTCAAGATGTTGGCTTTTTTTATTACATTTTTTTAATTCTTTTTTTTTTATTTTTTTTGCACGTACACCTTCTTCCTGTGCTCTTCATCTTTTACCTCATGTGTTCCCTCTCATGTGTGGATGTGCATCCGATTTGGGCTTCTTTTTTTCTGAACTTCTGGACACAAAACAAGACCCGAGAAAGACCCCAGAAACCTCGGAAGACCCTTTTTTTTTTTTTTTTTTTTTTTTGGGAATTTCGCCTTTCTGCTCGAAACTCGAGTACATTCCAGTCTCTACCGTGCTGTACAGATGTAAAATTGATTTACAGACGTATTTCCTTCGTTTTGGTTTTCTGTTTTATTTAGCAATAATGGGATTTTATAAATGTACCTAACCACATATTCATGTATTAAAAAAAAAAAAAGACAAAAACCGAGCGACAAGCGCGAGACTGAACTTCAGTTGACTTATTTTCGTGGATGTGTCCCTGAGCCAGGCTTTAACACTGTGAAGGAGGAGATTTTGCTGATTTCTGTCACAGTTGTATCATTGTTTTATTGTTTATTGGTTGTTTTCCTCGTACGCAATGCACTGATGTATTTTTACGTGTACATATAAAGTGTTAATGTATGTGTGTTGGCCTAAATGATGTGTGTGTGTGTGTGTGTGTATATGTATGAGTGTGTGTGTGTGTGTGTGTGTGTGTGTGTGTGTGCGCTTGTTTTGTTTTGCACTGCATGTGCCCATATTGTCGATCATAACCACTAGCCGATGCCATTGTGTTACACCTTGTATGAGGGGAAAAAAACAAAAAATGTTACCGTACTACTGCTAAGGGAGCTGTGAGTCATATACTGCTTTCAGAAGTCCATAATGGCCATATGGTAATAATCATCATTTCAAATATCTTTTACCTAAATTTCATTATTATTATTATTATTATTATTATTATTCAGTTATTATTATCATTTTTTTTTACCTCATTCGGAAGTGGCGGAAAAAAGTGCAACCGATCGGAAATGCTGAAAATAAAGACTCCTCCTTAAACCAATACTTCAATACGACACACTGGTGCTCATTTTCTCATTTTTCTGTCTTTTTTTCCTTTTTTTTCCTTTTTTTTCCTTTTTTTTCTGGAATAAAAACCTCTCAAATATTTTTTTGGTTATCTATTTTAATGTTTATTGCACGAATCTGTAGGTCCATTTTATCTACACTGAAAAGTATGAAGTATTGGGAGACGAGGACTTGTGTCCCTGAAGGTTTATCCCAAACCAGTGGCGACTCCCTGACATTATGAGGAAGAAACCTTGAGAGGAACTAGACTGAGAAAGGAACCCATCCTTATCTGGGTGAAACCGAATGTTCATTATAGTTCCCATTTGACAGATGCCCTTATCCAGAGCATGTTAAAATCTTTCCTGATCTTTTGGAACTGGATCTACAGTGCAGAAAATCTTTTTTTTCAGATGATTAACCATGCAGGAGTCAACTGGGGTCAAAAGGTGTGTGTGGTCTACCAAAGGTCCAGGAGATGCTTTCCTCAGGGTTCAGTACACCTGACGTCCTCCTTCCTACATTTATATTTACAGCATTGCGAAACTGCTGTTAACCAGACAACTTACAACTGAGTAGTAACTGAGGGCCAACAGGTGGTGCTGGGATTTGAACTCATGACCTTCTGATCAAAACTTAAACACATCAGCTGATTACTGATGGACACCAGTGCATGGCAACTGAAGCCCTGAGCCTTTGTTGGAGCTTCTATTACTTCTATTACTTCTATTATTGTTGGAGCTTCTATTAGTGTGGTGGACTGAGGTGACCTCTACCTTTAGGAACCACCTACGTCTTTAAGGTGGTTGCTGTTTAACAGACTGAAAAAAGGATAAAGTCCTAAATGCTGGATAAAGTCTGTAGCAGGTGAACACCATTTGCAGATGCATCAGTGATGATTATCTGTCGATCAGACCAGACCAGCTGATGTATCTTGAATCTGGAATAGTTCTACTGAGTCTAGAGGAACTTCTGATGCAGCACCCTGAGCATTCTCAACAGAAGAAACGTCCTGCTTCATGCTAGTGATGTATGATAAAAGAATTTTCCCCAGATGTGGTCGGTTGTCAAACTGTTACAAAGTTGGAGGAACACAATTGGAGGCGGTTTTTTTGTACAAAAAAAGAAATAATACTTGTAATAATACAATGAAAGCGATGTCCCTGTGCACAAATCCAGCTCTTGAAGATCTGCTTTTCATCGGGTTGGATTGGAAGATCTCCTGTTATTGAGCTTCAACTCTATTGAACACCTTTGGGATGAATATGAACGCTGACTGCACCCAAGAAACCTCCTTACCTTCTCACCTACATCAGCACCTGACTTTACTAACAAATTTATAGCTGAATGAGCACAAATCTCCACAAAATCTTGTGGAACATCTTCCCCGAAGAGTGGACGTTATTATACTAAACGTGGAGTAAAACCCACATAGCTTTTACATGGTCAGGTATCCACAAACGTTGGTCCATATATTGTAATTCGTTCACATTTTACACAATGCAGAGTCTCAGACTGTGAAATGAACACATTTCGTATTCTAAGGAACCATCAGATCCATTTGTTTAGTAGTGAGTTGTTTTTCTGTGTAATTGTCCAGTGCTCCAATTGACCTTCTCAATGCATTATCCGTCCTCGATGCTGATGATGATGATGAGTAAATACGCTCCCTCCCTCCTCTTCCTTCCTCATTTTGTTTGTTTTTATATGTTTTTGTTTCCGGAGCTCAGTCCAACATGTTGCCTTTTTTGGAAATGTTTCTGAAAGGAATTCTCTGGCTGAGGTCCTAAATTAGCTCTTTTACTGCCATTTAGAAGTCAGATATTTTCAGTCAAGTATGTCTGAAAATACAAGGACATTTTTCCAGTTTAGAGCAAAACCAACAGTGCACTGAATGAGGAAGTAGACAAGTACAAGCATGAATACACAGAACCGGTGGTGGATGAAGTGCACAAACCATGTATTTGAGTTAAAGTAGATCCAATAGGTAAAATGTGACTCCAGTAAAAGTGTCCCTTTAAACTCTTACTGGAGTAAAAGTACAAAAGTATTTTCCTTAAAATGTACTTCAGTATCCAAAGTACTGATTTATTATAATTATAATGTTCCGATGATCATTTTTATCACAAGACTCTTCATTTAATCACCTCAGTTTATGTGAAAAGACTCGAATGTGACTCTCAGCACACTGATCTATTAATAGAATGATATTAATGACTCAAACACTGATTGATTTCTATTATCATGAGTCCAAAACAACTCCAAAAAGAAATGTGCTTAAATGAGGTCACGTGTTGTGGTGAGTTCGAGTCTGGAGTTTCTTCATCATTTATTCCTCTCTAAATGTTCTGCTTGATGTTGAACTGATGCTGAACTGTATGTTGATGATCAGTAGATGCACCAAGCGCCGATCAGAACACGTGTAAATCAGTACTTTGGATACTTTTGAAGGCAAAAACGTTTGTACTTTTACTATAAGCAATATTCGCAACTTCCTCGTCACGTTTTAAGGGCTAGATAGGAATTCTGGGCCGCTGCAAACTTCTATTGCATTCCAAACCGCATTTCATTTCAAAGCGTGTTTGGTTTGTTTCTCAAATGTTCTAAATCTTGCTCAATCGCTCAAAGTGTTCATTTCCGGCGAAGCTACTGGAGAATTTTGATGTTCATCTTATTTAACTTCTGATAAGACCTTGTCGGTACATCCAAAATAATATACTGTACACTATAGGGAATTTGTGGACACCTGAGAATAAGATGGTATGTTCTTCTTTTTGACCATCCACCTCAAGTCTCTGTTATAATAATCTCCACCCTCCGGAGAAGATGTTCTATTGGATTTTGTGGAAATTTGTGTGAGATTCATTCAGCCACAAGGATGTGTTAGTAAAGTCTGTTACTGATGTAGGTGAGAAGGTGAGGAGGTCTGCATGAAAAAGTTCAACCCAAAGGTGTTCACTAGGGTTGGAGTTCGACAGCAGGAGATGTTCCACATCATCCAACTCATGTAAAGCAGATCCTCATGGAGCTGGCTTTGTGCACAGGAGCATCGTCCTGCTGGAACAGGTTTGGTGAAGGGAAAAATTTCATGAGACCTTCTCCAAAAACGTCTTGTACAATTGTGCTCCTCTAACAGGGACTATATGTGGAAAGAGATGTTCAAAAAGCATGTACTTTTACCATATAGTGTATTTTATTTAAATATCAGCTTCAGATTAGTGCTAGTTTGAGGGGTATTGATAGTTTGCGCCGAGTCGTGATTACGTCTACAATCAGTGTTCGAGAAAAAAACGTAAATATTCAGCATCGTTTTTCCGTGATGAGTCATGGTTATGTGATATTTCATGACGCCTGTTGAGGTGGAACAAAATCGAAAATAGAGAGTGTTTTCTGTTACGGATATTAGCATCAATATCTGGATGTTTTCGGCTCTAGAGCTAACCAAGAGCATTTTCGCAACCTAGTGATCCGCTACAGTCTGTACAACGCGACGTGTGTGTCAGGCGCCATTTCAGGCTTTTTCTCTCAACAGGCCGAGATCTAAGCTGTGTTTTTCCTCACCCTCCTCACACCGTGTCTCTCTGTTCCTGCTGTCTTTCTCTCTCACACCTCTCCCTTTCTCTCTCTCTCTCTCTCTCTCTCTCTCTCTCTCAATCTCTGCTGCAAAATCCTTCTATCAGTTGCCCAGCAACGCTCTTTAGAAGGAATTTTAAAAAGAAAAAAGTAATGGCGCAAGCATATTCTTTTCAGTTTTTGAACCTGGAATATGCACGCACACACACACACACACACACACACACACACACACACACACACACACACACACATGAGCATCGATTCTAGTCTGAGGGACCACACACTCTACACGCTGAGTGTGTTTCCATCTCTGACACACCTCGTAATAAATCCTGAAGCACCTCATGACTCGGTGATGATTCGTGTCTTGTGCCTCTGAAAAAACAAAGCCCCAGAAATGCACAGAGCAATGAGGGTTTATAAATATATATATATATATATATATATATATATATATATATATATATATATAGCTACATTACCCATCAGCCCCTGCAGTCCACATGACTTAGTCTCATGCCACTGATCACTCAGACCTGTTTTCTTGTCATCTGTTTTCAGAGCGTGTATTTATTTATTTATTTATTTAGACATGGATGTCCTGGTGGGTGTTTAAACCCGGGCTCAGTTTTCTTCATGTGGTTTGTTTTCATGTCTTTGTTTGTGTTTATGCAAATATGATCTGCATGTTGATGCATTGGGACCGACGCTACTCATTTAGAATATTTAGATTTAGAAGATTTAAATTTGAGAACATCATCCACATTTTCGTTTTTAGTTGTTTCCCAAACGTTGCTGATCCACACTGAAACGTCTGAAAACACTCACTTCACCGTTCTGCGCCAATTTACTTTCCGGCTCTTTGAAACATCACTGCAATGACAAAAAAACGTGTCATTGTTTTGAAAATGTATCCACTTTGGAGAGTGTTTTAAAAAAAAAAACGTAATTTCCGTTGACTGAAAACGACGTCTCAGTGTGGACTGAAGGCCAAAACCAGAGATGGAAAGTAATTGGAAAAGGAAATCTTTCTGGTAACAGTAATTTACTTATTTTTCTGACAACTTATTACTTTCACTCATTACATTTTTTACACAAATATCTGTACTTTCTACTTCTTACTTTTCCAAACAATTTTACGTTTTGTTATTTTAGTTTGGATCTATTTGGTGACATAATCGATATTTTCTTCTCATCATCGTTTTCAGACCATCAGCCTGTTTCTTCTCATTGCGCTGCTTTTTTCAATCGGCCACTGGTGTATCATTTCCTGGCTCTCACACACCACAGACGTAGGCTAGTTTACAAAGCTCACAATGAGCAGACAGAAGGCAACACGAACTTTGGGGTTAATGTGGATGAGACAGAGGGAGTCAGTGATGTAAACATGGCTGAAAACAGAGACGTTCCTGATCACCATCATCGTCTCTCTGCTTGTGTTCTATATGGTGGATCTTCAGCCTGGATACATTCATTAGGTAACTTCATTTGAAATTTGTTTGTTTTAATATATAAATATATATTAAAACAAACAAATGTTGAAACGTGGAATCAGATACAGGACAAACCTTTTAACTTTGGTAATAAATTGCAGTAGGTTTGCTGCTCATGTGCATGACTAATGCTATGCAGTATGCTATATTGATTAAAATCTAATTGAAAAATAAATTAAAAATAAATAATATAATTTAATTTATCCAAATAAATTAAAATTGATTGATTAATAAAAATAAAATGTTACTAAATAAATAAATTAAAATAATAAATGATTATTGGATCTGAATACGTCTGGCTAATATGTTAGCTATGGTAGTCTATTCATGCTAACCAAGCACAACCATTGCTAACATGGAATTAGCAAAAAAACAACAACAACAAAAAAACCAAACAGAAAAAGCAGGCTTTGGTTAAATATCATCAATATCACTCAGCATGCTTTTAGATGGAGTTCATGCCTTCTAGGAAGATGAAGGAGTTTAAGGAGGTCTTGGGAAAAGGAAGAAAGAAAAAAAGAGGCTTTTTTGTCCCATGTACATTACAGCAGAGTGAAGTTCTTTCTTTGCCTATCCAAGCTTGTTTGGAAGCTGGGGTCGTAGCACAGGGTCGTAGCGCAGGGTCGTAGCGCAGGGTCATAGCACAGGGTCAGCCATGATATGGAGCATCTGGAGCAGAGAGAGTTAGGGGCCTTGCTCAAGAGCCCAACAGAGCCTGATCTTTCCAGCTATATGTGGTTCTTCCTTCCTAATGTTACCACAAAGTCGGAGACAATTGTTTATGATGAAGAAGCATGAAATTTTCCCTTCGCTTAAACTAGGAAACCCAAACCTGTTCCAGCATGACAAGCCAGCTTCATGAAGATCTTACATGAGTTGGAGTGGAAGATCTCCTGCTATAGAGCTCTAAACCCTATTGAACACCTTTGGGATAAACGCTGACTGCACCATAGGCCAGAAATGTTTTATTTTTTGTTTATTCATTTTATTATGATCAATAATTTACCCTTTATGCATAAGAAGACGTTTGAAGCACATTCAATAAATAATTTTGCACATCTTGGTATTTTTTCACAGATTTATTTGACATTAAGACATTAACAGCATCATGTTTTGACATTTTTGCCCAGAAGTGAACATTTCATCTGTTTATATGTTACAAATGAGCACACAGAAGATGTGTTGATGTTTTATCAGTCAGTCAACAATTTTATGGTGGGGTTCAGGAAAGGTCTCGAGTTCAACCCTTCTGATCGAGAGCATAATAATCTTCACAGTCCAGAAGAAATCAGATTTACTGAACTTTTAAGTTATATTTTTCTAGGGGGTTATAATAATGAGCAAAATGATTAAACGCATTCAGCCAAAGCACAAATGAAGAGACTGTTGAGCGAAGATTCTGAAGTGGAATAAACGTAGGTGGAAATGAAGGACCAGTAGAAAAGACCATGGTGGGACAATTACAGGCTCAAATCAATTGACTCAGAAGCACCATTTATTATCATTATTATTATTATTATTATAATTTCCTTTTGCACCACTGTGTCCAAACATTCATTTATTTTAAAATAGATCAGCCCAGGGATGACGGACTGGGGATGGGGGACGGGGGACGGGGGATGGGGGCGGGGACGGTGTTCGCAGGGGCGCAGTGTGACGCATTTTGTACTCACGGACGATTTCTCATCGTCATCGCACTCGCGTATACAGAGGGTATGAGTTTGGCACTTACTCACTTACACTACAATAGCTCTTTTTGTCTCGAGCGTGTGACGCTGTCTGACCGATCGTATCTGTCAGGGAATTTGTGTAATGCACCAAAACTCCCTGACACTGAATCCTTCACAGTGAGCAGGTAGAAATCTTCAACGTTAACTGGAAACCGCTCGGTTACTTGTAAGACGCTATGAATCAAATTGTCTGTCGAAGTAAATTACATGTTTTACTTTTGGATCGTCTGCACTGGGCCACATTGCAGAGGCAGGGGGGTGGGGCGGGGCGGGGCCTTGTGCTTTCACTTGGTGTCGTTTTCCTGAGTCACACAAGGTTTTCTTTCAAAACTGACTTGTTCAAGTGTGAAACGGTGGCCTGGGGAAATCCTTTTACTCACGAATTTTCAGTATGTCAAGCTCCTGGAGTAAAAAACACAATATGAGATAATGGATTATGGATAATGGATGGGAAACTGGATTTTCCATCCATATTTGGTTATTTCTTAACTGTAAATAACTGCAGTGGATGTCTTTAGAAATCTACATTTACATTTACATTTGCGGCATTTAGCCTTCTCCAGAGCCACGTACAAAAGTGCTTTGAGTCTCTAGTAATGATTAAATCTACACTGGTACACAAGATTACAAACTTAATATAAATATAACTCTAGAATTCTACAAACTTGGAAAGTGCTAATTTAAGTGTTTCAGGAAGATGTAGGTCTTCAGTCGTCGCTTGAAGATAGTCAGGGACTCTGCTGTACGGACATCTAGATCCATGACAATATGCTTTACATGGGTTGGAGTAGAAGATCTGCTATCCCAGGCCTCCTCGCATTCTCACCTCCATCAGTAGCTGACTTTACTAACACTCTTATGGCTGAATGAATCTTCACAAATCTTCACAAAATCTAGGAGAAAATCTTCCCAGAAGAGTGGAAGTTATTATAACAGCAACTGAGGACTAAATGTGAAATAGGATGTGAAAGTAGCACATATCAATCAGGTGTCCACGAGCAGTCTATACCCTGTTTGCAGAATCAACAGATTCCTTTAGCTTTGTTAGTTTTTTTATTAGGAGAATCGCAATTTAGACTGGTTCCTTATCCGTCATGAGCTTATCAGGATCGTAGCAGCTAAGACAAGATATGAAGCATTTTATCTTTAAATAAACCCTTTTTTTTATTGAATGTCTATTTATTGAGAATACATAAGAGCAAAAATGGAACATTAGCAGAACAACACCATATATACATATAAGATAGATAGATTCAATAGATAGATAGATAGATAGATAGATGGATGGATGGATGGATGGATGGATGGATGGGTGGATGGGTGGATGGATGGGTGGATGGATGGATGGATGGATGGATGGATAGATAGATAGATAGATAGATAGTCTTGAAGGAGTTCCCCGTGAGATGCTTGGCACTTGTTGGCCCTTTTGCCTTCACTCTGCAGTCCAGCTCACCCCTAAACCATCTCGATTGGGTTCAGGTCCGGTGACTGTGGAGGCCAGGTCATGGGCGCAGCACCCCATCACTCTCCTTCTTGGTCAAATAGCCCTTGATGCCTTCAGTGTGAATCTACAATTTTCATAGTCATGAAAATAAAGAAAACTCTTTGAATGAGAAGGTGTGTCCAAACTTTTGGTCTGTACTGTATATATGAATGACGTAATTGGGGATCTGCTTCTATACCAGGAAAGGCTGGCAAATTGTTTTGAATTACTGGACTTCTCTTCTACTTCCCTCTAATTTCAGATACTTCTTGTTCACTTTATCAACATCTGATGGATTTTCCCAGACCACCACCATTCAAGTCATTTCCTTTTCTATTCCTGTAATGGGAAATGTCTCAGACTTTCAGCAGTAAAGGAAACAGGAGGAAAGTTTTCTGGAAGTAAAGAACACGCTCACAATGTGGACTCGGAAGTTATAAATCATTTCCAATTAGCCCCAGTATGGATAAAGTGCACAATGTAGCCCTTAAAAGAAGACCTTTTTCCCATCTGAGTTTCACATATCCTTTTTTATGTGTTTCTTCAGTGTTCTCCGGTTTCCTTCCGCCGGTCAACAATGTGAACGAGGGTACAATTGTACTGTATGTATCCATAGATCCTCCTCCACTGCAGCTGTGTTTCTAAAGATGATCAAATTATAAGAACTACATAAACAGCAATATTTGGCACTAGTTTTCCTTCTCTGGACAATAATAGCGATAGACATAAGAATGCTCTATAGAAAGAACATGAAGTGGAACAAAATGTCCCAAGTTCTCCTCATCAACCATAAAAGATTTCTATAGAAAGGAAATCAAGGATGATGGCTCTAAATCACCTCTTACACAATCCATGAGCATGTCTGCGAAACGAACGAGAGAGAGGGGAGAGCGAGAGGGGAGAGGAAATCAAACAATCAGAGGGAACAAAATAGCTCTACGAGAAGGAAGACTTCTTACGCTTGTAAAGAGCCGCTGCACTTGGATTCCACTGAGAAATAGTTGCAGTAAATAAATAAATAAATAAGCCCCGTAACTGCCCCCACCCCCTCGAATTTTTATGCATGTGAAGAATGCATTTAACGACCTACTGCTCTTGGATTCCACTGAGAAAAAAATTGTGATAATTAATAAATAAATAAATAAATAAATAAATAAATAAATAAATAAGAAAACCCCGTAACTGCCCCCACCCCTGCCCTCACTGCCGAATTCTTATGCATGTAAAAATGCATTCCACTAGGAAGTAATGGCAAAAAATAAGATTTTTATTAAATACATAAATAAACAAAAAAATACCAACCCCCCCCATTTTAATCGTCAGCTCTGTAGTGAGGAATATTAATGATGTAATCTTGAAAATTTTAATTTACATTTTCGATTTCAATTAAGTTTTGTTTGTTTAGAACTTTTAATAATGCACATAATCCCAAAGCAGCTTTACAGAGACAACCAGGAACATACATTTTAAATGCTGACAGTGGCGAGGAAAAAACTCTGTGGGTATAATGAAGAAACCTTGTGAGGAACACATCAAGAACTGTTCATTCAAACTGTGGTCTTGAGCACATTGAAGCAGACTGTTGATATTAATTATATGTAATTCATATGTTAGGATGAATCTGACAGATCCAGAAAGAAGAAAGGGACAGAAACACTGGGGATGGATGGATGGATGGATGGATGGATGGATGGATGGATGGATGGATGGATGGATGGATGGATAGATAGATAGATAGATAGATAGATAGATAGATAGATAGATAGATAGATAGATAGATAGATAGATAGATAGATAGATAGATGTAAGGATAATTAGGTATCCTTCTTGTTGTGTAAAAGATATAGACACTGTACAGGCACTTGAGTGTCTTCAGGGTGGAGCTGCAGCAGAAATGAAACAGGAAACACGAGAACCTTTTTGCATATTTACAAATCCTCCACCATGCAAAACCGTCAAGCCATTATCAAACTAGGATGGAGAACGCTCCGCCTTAAGGGCCTGACCATTGACTGTAAATAACAATGAGAAATATATGAACCAGAATTTCTGTAGAAAAACTCTTACCAATCATCTACACAAAGCAATTTAACCACATTAGCCACAGTGAGATTAACATACAGTAGTATGCACAATACAAGGCTGAATGTATCATGGTTTGCCTCCAGGCCTAGAGGGCACTTTATTATGTTTAATATATAACTGGGGGACTGTGGAAGACAATTTATCATATTGTATCTTGTAAATGTAAAGGTCACATCATTCAATTAATTGTACTGCAAAAACACAATAGAGAACACTTTATAATAATTAATTTACAGTAGAAACCCCCTAGAGGGCACTTTACTATTTTCTAGCCACAGGTGAGGAATGCTAGAGGTTACTGTATCATGTTTTTTAAAGTAAAAGGGCACTATCTATAATAGGGCCACACTAGAGGGCACTTTCATTTTATAGGGCAGTTTTATGTTTCATCTGGAGTAAGATCAACCTAGAGGGCACATCATTGGGTTTTCTGTGCTGAAATGTAGAGTGGAGAAATCAGGGAGAAAGCAGTTTTTTTTTTTTTTATCTAAACCAGAGCAATCTGCAACCCTAGTAGGCACTTTATCACAGTCTATCCACAGCAAAGACATCTTAGAAAGTACTATCGCATTTATTCTACATTAAGGAAACCCTATTTGGCATTTTATTACATTTTATCTACAGTAAGGATATCATAGAGGGCACTGTTACATTTTACCCACAAAGAGCACTTTATTAAATTCCATATACAGTACGGAAAACCTAGAAGGCATTTTATCATATTTTATCTACAGTTAGGACATCCTAGTAGGCAGTTTATTACAGTATATCTACACCAAGTGTATCTTAGAGGGCACTATCACTTTTATATCTATAGTAAGGACACCCTAGAAGTCACTATCACATTTTATATACAGTATGGACATCCTAGAGGGCACTTTATTACATTTTATATACAGTATGGACATCCTATAAATAATTTAATCACATTTTGTCTACAGTAAGGACACCCTAGAAGGCATTTCATAAATTTTACCTATAATAAAGACACTAAAAGGCATTTCATCCAATTTCATCCAGATTAAAGACACCCTAGTTGGCACTTATTGCCAGTCTATATACAATAAGATAATCCTATAGAATAAAAAGGCACGTAATTAAATTTCATATACAGTAAGGACAACCTAGAGGGCATTTAATCATATTTTATCTACAGTTAGGACATCCTAGTAGGCAGTTTATTACAGTATATCTTCCTAGTAGGCAGTTTATTACAGTATATCTACACCAAGTACATCTTAGAGGGCACTATCACTTTTTTTATCTATAGTAAGGACACCCTAGACGGTACTATCACATTTTATATACAGTATGGACATCCTAGAGGGCACTTTATTACATTTTATATACAATATGGACATCCTATAAAGAATTTAATCACATTTTGTCTACAGTAAGGACACCCTAGTAGGCTTTTACCTATATTAAAGACACCCTACATGGCACTTATTACCAGTTTATATACAGTAAAATAATCCTATGGAGGCACGTAATTAAATTGCATACACAGTAAGGACAACCTAGAAGGCATTTTATTATATTTAATCCAAATTAAAGACATCATAGAGGGCACTTTGATCAATTTGCCCTACAGTCGAGGCACTTTTCGAATATGGAGCCACCCGTGGGTCCACCCTCACACCCAGTCTTTCCAGTATTCCCAGTATTCCCAGGTTTGGCTCTGAATGAATGAATACAAAAATGAACGGAAAGATCCAGAGGTGTGTTGAACAGACAGATGTTGTTTGAGTGTATTAGGTGCACATGAGATGATTTGTGTTCCAACATAAAGATTAGAGTCGTGAATGTTCTTATCAGTGTTCATGACTCAGACTCGAGGAATCCGTCACGGTGTCGTTACTCGGTTCTTGGAAATGGATAAAAAACAACAACAACAAACATGAAGGGAGGAGCGAAGCGGAAAGTTGATGTGCTTTGGACAGTCGTTAAAAAACGCACGCACGCACATACGCATGCACACACACACACACACACACACACACGACACGCGCGCGCGCGCACTCACTTACACACACACACACACACACACACACACGGAGCACGACGCACTCGGCTCGTGACAGGATCGTTGTTCGGCTGTGTTTCATCAGATGCTCAGGCCGAATCACGCAGGAATCGGATCTGTCTCTCAAAAAAATCAAGGTAAATATGGGTGTGTATTTCTGTGCTGTGTGTGTGTGTGTTGTGAGAGACAACCCTAAATCGTGAGCGACTGAAGTGCATTGAGTGTTATTGGTCTGATGTTTCTCTTACAGGTGAGATGTTAGAAATAAATCTGCACGTGACTGGAAAAAAAAAGAACAGGTGTCCTGTAGGCGATTAATTGATTGTTTAATAAGACGGGATTTGGCAACCATATATGTATATACACATTTTATAGAACATTGTGCTATCAAGAACGTCATTATTATTATTATTATTATTATTATTATTATTATTATTATTATTATTGTTGTTGTTGTTATCATTATTATTATTATTATTGTTGTTGTTATTATTATTATTACTGATTGGATCCAACTAATCATATCAAGTAAACCAAACTTTACTATACTGTATGTACCCTTTTATAATACTGTTTAGTACACTAGTATGCATGTGTTATCTTCATTATCATTATTATTATAATTATAATTATTATTATTATTATTATTATTATTATTTTATTATTATTATTATCATTGTTATGTTTGTTAAAATGCCGATGTATCTCATCACCACCTTAACATTGACTGGTCAGAAGGTGTTTCAGCAGTAATTCAAATCACACATTCGTATATATTGATGCCCACGTAATTTCCATAGCAACCGCTGATTCATCTGGACTACTGAATCAAAGCTCGATAATAAATAAAACATAAATAATTCACTGATTCACTGTATTGGGACACCTGACTTCATACATCCCTACAGTATGTGCTTCTTTCCCAGACTACGGAAAAGGACGTGTTTGGATGCATTAGCATTACACTGAACTCGGAGACCCAAACCTGTTCCAGCATGTGCACAAAGCCAGGGTTGGAGTGAAAGATCTTCTGCTATAGAGCTCTAAACGTTATTGAACACCTTTGGGATGAATGTGGATGCTGACTGCACCTCAGGCCTCCTCACCTTCTCACCTACATCAGCACCTGACTTTACTAACACACTTGTGTCTGAGTGAATCTACACAAATCTCCACAAAATCTAGTGGAACATCTTTTCAGAAGAGTGGAGCAAATGGGGATTAGATGTAGAACCGGATATACTTTACGTCAACTTTTGTCAGTATGTTGGAGGAGTTCATTTTGAACGTTCATGGATGGAATCTTCAGTGTCTCCAGACCTTTTAGTGGTAACGACTTTAAAAGAGAAAGAATGAGAGGTGGCGTGTTGCCTGGGAATAAATTGCTGAAGTATAAGTGGTAAAAAAGTAAAAGTATAGAGATGATGGTGGGCATTGATTATATAAACATGTAATTGAGATACTGTGAGAGAAAAATCACCTTCTGGCCAATCAGAGTTTATGGTAACACGTCCTAATTTTTCATTTTATTCCTTATATATATGCTGTGATTTTATATTTGGCAGAAAAAAATCACGTTAGACCTAAAAAATCCAAAGAAAAATAACCAGACTGTAGTCGAGTAAAAAGTGATGACAGACTTAATTACGTTCGGGAAGGAAGTGCCGTGCAGCACGTCGCCGCCCGAAACTCCGAACCCGTCAACTTCAGCCTCAGGGTGACATTTGATGAACCTCCATTCCTGTGTAGATCTGCTCTGTGCAAGACAGTAGAATAATTAGACGTTGTGATACACGGAGAGAAAAGCTCTGTGAGTCTCAGAAGCATTCATAGATCATTATAGAGTCATTGCAGTGATTCAGAGCGGCTGATAAAAAGTGATAAACAAAGCCAGGCATTGATGTAATCTCTCTCTACTCAAGGTCAAGAGGGGAATTCGAAAATGCCATAAGATAGGACTACGGAGCCGTGCTGGAGAACGTAACTAGACAGCGAGCATGTGCTTTCGTGAGCGAGGTTAATTTCAGGCAGTAACGGCACGTCGGCTCGTAGGAGGGAAAAACACAGGAATCGCAATGATTAGAGGTATTGTATAAAGTCAACGTGGCATCACGCTGACATTCACTATTACGCTTAAGGGATAAAAAAAAATGCCAAATGAGAACGTGTTCTCCTGACACGATCTGCTCATTCCGCTATAGGAACGCCGATTCCTATCAAAACCTTTCAGGGCTGTGACATCATTCATCAAACGCTCCATTTGTTTAAATGATTATTCACTGGTTTGACATTGTCACATGCTCTTGTTGAAGCGATGTTATTACACCTCCTCGCTTGTCCGTTCCTTTCAGTGGATCAGCGTGTGTCCTGGCATCTTCTGGAGATCTGAAAAATACCTGGCCTTGCATACTGGGGATTGCTGAACACAAGAGGGAATCTCAGCTCTGAAAGACTCGGACTTTTGTGCGCTGAAGGAAGGTCGAAAAATTCAAAGTATTTGTTGTTGGATTGGATTCGATCTCGTTCTCATCACACATGAAACCCACCTTATGGGAAAAAATGTTCTCCATTCGACTGCATTCCACCTGAAGAATATGTTCTCACCCAGCCAGTGTTTAGCTGGTATTTAACAAAATTCAGACAAAAATATGATTTTAAGGCATTCCAGAGTGCTTTCGAGACTTGACCGAAGACCTCAGTAACAAGAAGTAACTGAAGACTTCTAGACCGTTGAGGTTTGGTGGCTTTACCGAGGATACAATCATGGTGATGTCGCAGGGTACCTACACTTTTTTGGCGTGCTTTGCTGGATTCTGGCTGATCTGGGCCCTTATTGTCATGGTCTGCTGCTTCTGCAGCTTTGTGCAGCGTAAATTTAAGCGACGGCGTGAGGAGAGGCTGAGGGAACAGTGTCTGAGGGCCTTGGAGATGGAGCCTTTGGAGTGTTCAGGGATAGGATACATTCCGAGAGAACTGCAGTTCTGTCCACCACCTCAAATGATGTCTCCACAGCTGCCAGTCACCCACACCATTCCTCAAGGGAACTGGACACCACCACCAGGTATGGCTACTTCTTTATTATCTTTCTTATCTTTATGCTTATGCTTTGGGTTTTTTTTTTCACCAAGCTCAATAATTCTCCATAAAATCTGATCGACCAGACAATGTTGATATTAGACCTTTTCAATGATGGGACACCAGGAAAATCATCAAACAAGATTGCTGGTGAAGTACAGGAACGGTGTTATGACAAGACTGAGGTCTTTAGCAAACAAGGGAAATAATCGGAGGATTAAGAACAATCAAGAACACTTCCAGTCGCACTTCGACTGTAAGCTCTGTTATGAAATGTTTGGCTCCGCAACTATTAAATAAGCCTGTTTTTTGCTCATGTGGGCAGTACAGCAGAAAATGTCTGCACCTCACACAAGGCACGCAGACGTAGCCAAATTCTTTCATGCAAAACATGGTAACAGAGAGCAGCGTGGGAGGCGAGTGGGCAGAAGAGTACATCGGTGAGCTAGCAGCCGAGAGAGAGCTGGGCTAATCACACACTCCTGCAGCCAGGCAGGCTGCCAGATATAGAGGATCCCTGGCCCGGCCTGAAGAATGTCCCCTTAAAAGAAGGTCCAGAGACACACAGGACTGATGGCCACACATTAAGACAGGAACTGAATAAGAGGTTAGAATGGCAAACAATATAACTCAAGCTGGATTGGGGTTTTAACAATGACGGCGTGAAGGTTGCACAATGGCGTGATCGTCCATCCCCTGTGGTTTCAGTCAGAGCTAGCAAAACACAGAGTCGTATTCGTTGTGTAGGCTGAAACTCTTCTGAGATTGAATCCTAATGAAGTAGTTTTAGTAGCACTGACTGTCATTATGTTATAGGGTTTACGGTTCAATCTACAACTGGTCTCCACATTACAGGTCTTTTGGAGAAGTTCTCACCCAAAGTTTATCTCTTGTTCTGGCAGTTGCACTAAGAATCAACTGAGCCACTGCTAAAATACACTTCATATCAACAACACCTGAACATTCATGCAATGATCAAAGAGCTGGTCAACCTCACACCAAACATCTGGATGACCTCTTTGACCTTGGCAAAACACCTGGTTGTTGTTCCCTGAAGTGGAATTTTCACTCACAATAGACTCTAAAGTATACAAAATGGTTAAAAAACCAAAATGTCCGTTTAATCTTCTAATCTTCAAAGAAGAAGGCAACGTTAACACAAATAACCACTTTTTACAACCACGTTGATCAGAAAAGCATTTTGGAATGCAGAAGCTTTTGCAGTTGAGCTACGACAGCAGAAGACCACGTCGGGTTCTGAGGCTACAGCGGGCACAAGGTTTGATGTAATGTGCATTCTGGCATGCTTTTCTCCTCAGGACGGTTGTATAGAGTTGTTATTTGAGTAACAACTGACCTCAGGTGAAGCTGGATTGCTGCTCGCTAGAAGTTTTTTAGGACGTTCTAAAAGGGTTAACGTGAAAAACGCTTAACGTGGCTTAATGGCTTAAAGTAAACACATTACTAATGAAGCATACTGTGTACAAACAAGCAGTCTGGTCGAGTTTGGTATTTATTTTAAACTCTGTCTTATCGTATTTAGCCGCATTAAGCTTTTTTTCACGTCAAGTGTTTTAGAATGTCCCCGTTTTTTCATTCAACGGATCCGTATTTGCCCAAACATCACTAAAATCACTTGCTTCATTCTGATATTTGATGTTTTCATCACCTGAAGTTCTGGAGATCTTTGTCTGAAACGGTTTTATGCATCTCATGAACGATTAGGTATACAGGTGTTCCTATTAAAGTGGCCAGTGGGTACCGTTAAATAGCTTAACACAACATCCTCACACGACTAGAATCTGATTTCGATTGGAAGCCGTTATCCTTGTTTTTTTTTCTTTTCGTTTCCATGACGACTCGGGAGCGAGTAGGTGCGTTTCGTTACGCAGCAGCCTACTCATTCAAAATTTCATCTCTCTGAGGTTTATCAAGGCCAGATGGTCTGTGGTATTCAGTCCATCGTGGAAAGCAGATGCCTGTGGTTCGAGCACATCTGAATTCAACCTGCACACTATGATTGTGTAGGTAGTGTTTGGATCGTTCGGTCATCTTCAAACGATTGAGATAGCGTTTACGTTTCTACCTGAGGAGTCGATATATCTCTCCAACTACCCTGTTTTTCCCTGAAGATTTCCCTGTTTAGATCCTAAAATTGGGAAGTAGTGACCAGAGCAGGATAATGTCTATCTATCTCAGCTTTCATCATGTGTGACCTTGCCAGTGCAGATTCGAACTTTACAGACAAATCAGTAGACGCCAGATCCTCATTTTATAATGCTTAGCAAGCTGGTTTTTTTTATCAATGGCATACCATGGCAATGTTAAATTCTTAAATCTTACGGTTCTAACATACCGTGAAATCATTTCTACAGTAGGAGCTCGTTTATAATGACCTGTACGTCAGACGCACCATGTCATTCCATACGTCAGAGATATTTATACAGTGCCTGACAAACGTGTGGAAACGCCCAGTCCTCTTTTTCTATGCAACAGACTTGGTAATGCCTGAAGATTGACTTTGACCAAAGAAATCTGTGAATGTCCAGATGTTCCACTCCTCAAAAAAAATCCTCCCTTAGCAGTCTGAAGAACGGCTTTACACACTCCGGACAATACGTTTCTCCAAATGTTCAGCTGAGATACTTTGCCTTGTCTTTTGTAAAACTCGCCAAAGATGTTCTTCACTAGTTGGAGATTTCTTGTTCATCCCAGAGCAGTTCAGTAGAATTTAGGTGGGGTGACTGGGCATAACATTTCATGTAAGATATCACTCCAGATGTCTGTTTGCTCTCTAAGTAACTCTTACAGAACTCAGACGTTGTTGTACGGTTAAGTCGGTTCCAGTCCAGACGGAATCGCATGGGGTTGAAGTAATAAATGGTTGCCATGTTGGTTCACTTTCACTTTCTGGAATAAGTCTCCAACCTTCCCTGCTCCAAAACAACCCCACATTATTAAACTTCCAGCTCCATGTGTGAGTGTGGGGGTGAGGGAGTATGATCACATCTTCTCTCCTGTTCTCCATCTTACACAAGTTCTTCTGTTAGAGACAAAAATGTCCCATTTGCACTCCTTAATTGTACATGACGCCTTTGAAAGCAGTAGCATGTAATTTTCCCTTTGCTTGAACTAGGAGACCCAAAAGGTGTTCCAGCATGACGATGCCCCTGTGCACAAAGCAGCTACACTAAAGATCTGCTTTACATAGGTTGGAGTGGAAGATCTCCTGCTTTAGAGCTACTGAACTCCTCTCTGAAAGACCTCCTCACCTTCTCACCTACACCAGTACCTGACTTTATTAACACCGTTTTGGTGGAATGAAATCTCCCAAATCTACAGAAGCACACTCCAACATCCAGTGAATCTTTCCAGAAGAGTGGATGTTATTACAGCAAATGGGATCTAAATGTGGAATGGGACACTCAAAAAACACAATCTTATGCTCAGGTGTCCACAAACTATTGCCCCATATAGTGCGTTTAAAAAAAACATATTATAGAATATACATGGTGAGAAAAATGTATTTTATAGCTTTTATAACATAAGCGATAACAGGACCTAATATTTCTCGCACATGCTCCGTAACATTAAAGCTACATTTAAATGATAAAGACGTGTGAAGTTCGTGATCGTTACGCCGAATTGCTGCGGCAAAACAAAAATATTAACTTTTTCTTTGACTATATCTTCAGTATACGAGAGATTCAATTCTCTAAGAGATCAGATGCTCAGTGGCTCATGAAGACCTTGACAATTATATTTACATGAATGTTCCACATTTAGCTGTTACGTAAAGAATGTAAACATCGAAAAACCAACAAAAAAATGGAATGAAAGGTGCTTTTTGCTAGTCACGTTCACATTTACAGCACAGTGGAATTATTTCTTCGCATATACATGTGATGTTGGGAAGCTGGGGTCAGAGCGCAGGGTCAGCCATGATACAGCGCCCCCTGGAGCACAGAGGGTTAAGGGCCTTAAACAAGGGCCACAAGAGTGGCAGCTTGTCGATACCGGGGCTTGACCTCTTGACCTGCCGATCAGAAACCTTGAACTACCTTCTCCCGAGTTCCTGTATTAAATATATTTACTTATATTCTTGATATTTATGACACTACAATGTTCATTAATCATTAATAAGGCAGTATATGGTGCAGAAGTTACTATATACGGTACTATAACTGAAATAATGAACTTTATAGAGAACTTTATATATTATATATTTTTCCTAACTTCTCTTCCTCAGCTCCCATTCTCCCAGTGGATAACGAGGCCTGTGGAAAGCCCCCTTGCTACGAGGAAGCCGTCCTGATGGAGGATCCTCCTCCTCCTTACAGTGAGGTTCTTGCCGATCCCAGAGGTGGAACGTACACGAAACCAGTCCTGGGGTCTTCCAGGGTCCATCAGGAGTCCGAGACCAGAAAGATGGCGCCCGTGACGGTGTTTTCCGAGCGTGGCTACTCATCGCTGATCCGCTTCCCCCCAGCCAGGCGCTGGGACTCTCTGGACCACCTGCTCTCCAACGTGGACCTTAACCACTCCAGTATGGCTTTGGAGCCGCACGCCTCGTCCATGGTCACGATGCCCCGCGACGGGCGCACTACTCACATGGACTTGAGCCTGCGCGGCTTACGGCCTCTGGACCACAGCTACGGACTTCCCACTGCTTTCCCTCTGTTGGGACGAAGCACGGCCGTGTGAACCTCCACTGTGTGACTCCAGCAGGGCGACTGGTTTATTTTTTGTTTGTTTTTTTGCGCCATTTTTGGACTAAAAACACTTTTCCTCTCAATATATTTTATTTTCTACGAGCTGAAGGTTGTACGGCAGATGTTTTTCTCAAGTTCTCTTTCTTTCTTTGGCCGTGTGGCGTCCCTGCCTGATGCAGAGCAGTAGCTATTATGGATTGTTGCCATGGTTCCTGGGCCTCTCTTCTTCTCTTTTTGCTCTGAAACAGCCTTGGACTGAGGGAACATAAGCAGGGTTTGAAACCTTGTGTTATAAATTAGATATAACGCAGGGCCACAGCAAATCACGCCTGTACTGTAGCCATATCATATCCTAGGAGTCGGAGTGTGTGCGTCAGTGACGTCTGGACGTTCGACTCCGAGAAGAGACTTTTGAGAAGAAGGAGATTCGTCACTTTTTTTCACCCTCCGTTGGCAGATTGGTTCATCTTTTCAGGGTGGCAAATGATTCACTGGACGTACTGTAAATGAATCAGAGGTGCTCCAAAATAAGGTTGCGTTCACCACCATCACGAATTCGACAAAACCGTTTTGTTTTAAAAAGCAAAAAAGATACACTGATAACAAGTGACTGTCCTGGTGCAGTCTGAGTCTCAGCCGAGGTTCATCATGCTGTTCAATTGTACAGAACGTACTGTATAAACTGTGAAACGCGACCTTGCTGCTCAAGGGGAAATGTTATGAATACAGAAAGCTGCACATGTTTTTTTTGTTTTTTCCACGTCCTTAAAAGGATGTAATGTATGTATAAATATAAAGGTCAAACTTTCTTCAGAATAGTAATCATGTGCTTTACAAGAAGAACAGAACAACCGCTCGATCACCGTCTGGTGTCTTCATTTGCTTGAAACGTCTCTTGCAGCTTTTAATTCATTAGCACATGCAGGTAAAATAAAAGAGGGGTTTCTTTTTTTGCGGTCTCTGTTTTAACTTTTATACTGACGTGTTTTTTTCATGACCCGGTTGCTTTCACAGACCGAGCGCACCTCGACTGCAGTACGCCTCACTTTAAATAATGTGAATTAAAAATTTGAAAGCATTTTATCTGTCGTTTTTGTTTTTTTCTTTCCACCATGTCCTGATCTTCGTTTCCTTGACGATCTTTAATTTCCGTTTTCGGTTTCGAGACACGGATTATTGTCTTTGTGCATGGTTTTATTTTTTTTTTTAAATCTAATTTTACTAATGCAGGCCAAATTTTTTCAACTTCTCAATCCTGCATTGTGTAAATTTCCTTTGGACAGAATCGTCTTCTATTGCGATTCAGTCTCGTCTCGCCGTTTTCTCTACAGGGTTTCCGCAGGGTCTTAAAAAGTCTAAAATTAATAATTTTTTTACCTTAAAAAGTCTTAAGTTTTTGTTTTGTGTCTTAAATGATTTTAATCATGTCGTAATTTTCTGATGTCTATGTAACGCTTCCTCTAACGCTCATTGAATCGTCTTTCTTTTGCTGGTCCAAATATAATCCGCTGTCTTGCGACAACAAATGAGACAAACATGCAACAGCCAATCAGCTTTCAGTCATTAGTGGGAATCTCTCCTGGATTGTACCACAGACGTAAAAACTAATTTTAATTTTCAGCGAAGTGGAAGTGAAAGTTTTAGCGATATTCAGATTAAAAATAATTTATTTAGGGACTCGGGTAAAGGCAGTCACTCACAGCTAATTTGACTTCTTTTTGTGTGCTTTTTTTGATGGCGTGATATCGGTCTTAAATTTCATTTCTTAAAAAGATCTTAAAAAGTAAATGGTAAAAACCCTGCTCTACCTCGTTCATCCTAACGATCCTCAGCTTTGAAGTGACATCTGATACAAATCTGTTTAGAAGTAAGACACAAGATTATTGAAGGTGGGTCTCAATCAGCTTCTTGGTTCACAGAGCTTAGAATCTTGGAACGGTCCCACAATGCATTGCAAAAACCAATAAACCAGTAAACCAGTAACCAGTAATGCTCACTAGGTTTTACTAGCCTTGCTGGACATGACACCGTATTTGGAAAGTCTCTCAGCTCAGAATGTAAATATCTTGTTTCTCATTGTGGCTTTCAAACGATTCCTTACAGAATCGATTCCGTATTCGGTTCATTTGAATCGACTCCTTCTTTCATTCATTTATATTTATAGCATTTTGGCAGAGGCCCGTATCCAGAGTGACTTTTTTCCAATTTTACATTTAAACATTTGATTTGAACTCATGATCTTTGGATCCAAAGCCCAATGCCTTAACCATTAATCCACAGTACCACCTTCCCATTTACTCGATCCTGCTCAAAGCACCATGTGGAAAACGTTTCAATGACCAGAATGAATTATTTGGGGTTTTTACAGTGACTGATTAGGAAATCAGAAGGTTCCTGATGCCTGTTGTCGATAAATGCCAATCATGACGTTGTCACGTGACTGGAAATCGAGCCATCGGTATGTATTTATTTTTTTTGCTCTGAAACCAGTATTTTTATAGCCGGTATTTATGTAGATTATTGCCAAATTGTTGGAGGCACTCAGTTTTCTAGAACGTCTTGGTGTATTGTAGCATGAAATTTTCCCTTTTGGGTGCTTTTTGAACATCCAATTTCACATTTAGTTCACATTTGCTGTTATAATGACCTCCTCTTTTCCAGGAAGACGTTCCGCTAGATTTTATGGGGATTTGTGATTGAGATTTCATTCAGACACAAGGATGTGTGTTAGTAAGTCATGTACTGATGGAGGTGGGAAGGTGAGGAGGTCTGGCGTACAGTCAGCATTTACATTCATCCCAAATGTGTTCAAAAGGTTTTATAGCTGAAGATCTTCCACTCCAGCCCATGTAAAGCAGATCTTCATGGAGCTGGCTTTGTGCACACAGGCATCCTCATGCTGGAACATCTCCAAGTTTGTGGTAACAGTTTGGGGAAGAACCACATATAGCTGGAAAACTCAGCCAATTAATAAAACCACCTCAGGAGTAGATTTGAGCTTTTATCAGGAACACAACTGCAAAACACTAGTATTATGTTCCTTTCGGTAATGTTATGAGGCATATAGTGTGGGTGGGAATCTATATTGGGTGTGTTATGGTCCTGTTGAAAGGAGAATAAAAGTTCTGGTGAGAAGTCATGGCTGGCTGTCGCGTCGTCCATTTAAGAAAAGTTAATTTTGTACCTATTAAACAATAATTATAATAGAAATCAATCAGTGTTTGAGTCATTAATATGAGTCTATTAATAGATCAGTGTGCTGAGAGTCACATTCGAGTCTTTTCACATAAACTGAGGTGATTAAGTAAAGAATCTTGTGATAAAAACAATAACAGGAACATTATAGTTATAATAAATCAGTAATTTGGATACTTAAGTACATTTGAAGGCAAAAACTTTTGTACTTTTACTCAAGTGAAAGTTTAAAGGGACACTTTTACTGTTTCTGGAGTCACATTTGAACCACTATGTGATTTGTGCACTTCATCCACCGCTGAGCTCCACCATAAGAATCCTATGTTTTTCTTTTTGAACATCTCATTCCACATTTAGTCCTCGATTCGCTGTTATTATAACCTCCACTCTTCTGAGAAGATGTGATTGAGATTTCATTCAGCCACAAGGACGTGTGTTAGTAAAGTCAGGTACTGATGTAGGTGAGAAGGTCTGAGGTCCCAGGGTGCAACATTCATCCCAAAAGTGTTCAATAGGGTTTAGAGCTCTATAGCAGGAGATCTTCTACATCATCCAGATCGTCATGCTGGAACACGTGTGGGTAATTTTATGCTGTGTCCAAAGACGCACGATGAAGGTGCCTCGAACTTTATGCTGGAAACAAACCATAAATCTCTTCTAATGAAACGTCTCCAGCTGTTCTTCTCTAGAACGATAATATTTACTGTTGGTTAAACAGCTTGAGGAAGTCAGTGGCGAAGTCAACATGAAAACATCTCAAGGTGTGAAATCAGATAAAAAATATTTGTTTACTGTATATATCGATGTCTGTATTTGTATATTTTTGCATCAGTGAGCTGACCGACTTGTTTATTAGGGTTTTTTTTCAAATCTTTTTATTAACATACAGAAGCACGTAGCAGGTCACAAAAGATCTTGTGCTTGTTTCCAAAAAAACAGCATGTGACAGAAAAAAAGTGGAAGGAAAACCAAGAGGGAAAAAAAAGTAAGAAGGATAGAAAACCTTAACCAATATAGAAAAAAAAGAGAGAGGAAAAAAAGAAAGAGAGAAAGAAAGAGAGAGAAGTTGCTAAGCCTTGCTTCAGGGTCAAAGGGCAAACTGGAGTAGTATATTAGTAGTAATAGTAGCAATAGTATTGGTAGTAAACTCCTAGTAGTGTGTGAGAGAGAAAAGAACAAGCGTAAGAATCACTACAGAGGAGCTCGGAGAGGGTAAAGAGTACACTGAAATCACGTCAAAAGGGGCCGGGGTTACGGTTAAAGATGCGGCTCGTGCCACACACCAGCTGGGGAAACGTTGAGGATCTCAGAAACGTGTTCGAGACTCACACACACTCCGTTCGTTCCACGTGCACCGTCGTCCTTGCGTCGATTTTATTTACAAAACAATACTACGTCAGTGTGGTGGTGGGGGTTTTTTTTTGTTTTTTTTAATAATAGTATTATTGCTTATTTCACCTCTTTTGCTGATCTCAAAGATCGTGTAAAGATTCTAATAATAACAACGACAATAAAACGGGTCTGGAATACGAAACTACGGAAGACCGAAGACGGCTACAGATCTGCGCTAATTCGGGAAAAAAAAGAGAACGAAATCGTCTCGTAGAAGTCGAGCTGCGAGAAGAAAACCGTGGAAGGAGATGATGGATGAGAATCATCTTTATCACACCGTCAGCGATTCTTAGTGGTCAGACGGTCAATTCGGATTCGAGGATAAACCATAAATCCAACCAATACTCATTGGAAATTGTTAACTGTCCTAGTAAAAAGCACACACACACACACACACACACACATAATACACCCAGTCGCATACACAGCCTAACGTGCATTAAAATAGTTATTGCCTAAGCTCCAAGTCAAATTCAAGTCATTTGAATTCAATTGTAAAAGAAAAGATAATACAAAATCAGGATAATATCACACAAAAAAACACCTGATTCTGAATCGTGAAAGTCAAATTTTGTAATCCTTTGGCACAGCAGATGAAGCAGATGAAGCTTCCTGCACATTCAGGAATGTACTGTAATGACACCTGGGGGAAAGGTCTGACTCGGAGATGTAGTACTGCTGAGTCAGTCATGAACGATTCGTTCATTTCAAATGAGTCTTTAAAGTGACTCAGTAGAACGAGTCGTCTCAAAGACCGACTCGTTCGCTTTCTACTGCATGAGCAAAGAGTCACGAAATCTCCAGGGACATATTTGAGTAGTTCATCTCTCCACTCTTTTAGTCCGAATCATTCGTCCTTTTATCACGTGACTCCCACAGACGCTTTTTTTTATTGGTCCGAATCTTGACAGTATTGTTACAATTATTATGGAAGTCACGTGACGAAAGAACTAACGATACAATCCAGAAGATATGAGAGGTGAAGCTACACATTCATCATGATCCGTCCTCAGTTTAGCTTAGTCGTGTATGTAGGATCTGCTTATCGAAAAAACGTGACTTCTTACTTCTGGTCAAAGGAACGAAACGACTCAACAAATAGATTTGTTCATTTTGATGGAAAAAACAACAAAAAAAACAAGTCACTAAAATGATCCGATCTTCCCATCGCTAGTGAGAACCTTCTCGTTCTGAAGAAACCCAATCTCCTCAACTTCAATTCGGGGATGGACATTCGGTGCAGATCAGAAAAGATGCTAATAAGGACTAGCCTGAGAATCTATACAAAAGGTAGAGCGGAGTATGGGACTAACTTGGCTGGAGCTACGAAACTTTTTTTTTTTTTTCCGTCATTTGAGGTTCCGGCGTGTGACTAAAAACAGGACGCTCTATCTGCTACTGGTTACACCTGTCAGGCACAGGGAATCTATACAACACAGGTGAGCACTAAATACACACCGTGCTATACTCTGCATAGCAAAAAAGAGAACAGAAATAAATAATGACTTGTACACACACACACACACACACACACACACACACACACACACAGACTAACCGAGAGACAGCATAAACACGCTAGCATCTTTAACAATAACCCGGATCCTTTTCAGTGGCTAAGCTTTTTTGTTTGTTTCTTTTTTTTTTTGCTAAAATATCATACAGATTTGTATCGTAATAAGCTTGTAATAAGCTCGGTAAAAGTGTTTTTTTTTTTTTTTTCCCCCCTGGGAGTCGTAGTCGTAGGTCTTAGTCGTCATCGTCCACCACAGGATCCGTGTCCCAGCATGTGATGTCGATCTCTGTGGTCAGAAAAATAAACAGCACATCAGAAAAACGGTCGCTTTATAACGAACACACACGTATAATGTTTTTTGTTTTTCGCACCATTCTGTGTAAATTCAGGAATTTGCTGATTTTTGGAAAACCCGCGCACCATAGACAAAGTTTGTATAATGTTCATAAAAGGCTATAAAACATCTAGAAAGCTTTCTGTGTGCTGTTTTAATGATTCATAGTTACAGAACTTTGTCAGACTCTTTAACCCACTTACAATGATCTCATTTAGACAGTCAAAAAGTTGGCGGTTCAGGGTGCTATAAAGCTCACTTCCATGGTAATTATAAAATGATTTGAAATTAATGCTTTCTACAATTGTTTTGATGATGAAAATGATGATGAAGAACATTCCAATCTTGTTTTGATTATGAAACTCGTTAGACTCTTCACCTGGTGGTTTGTTGTAAAATACTGGCGTTGGATTCACTTTTGCTGAGCATTCATCAGACTGAGCGAAATCCTCCTCCTGTGACTGGCTGAAGTAGCCTTCACTCGCCTGTACAACACACACACACACACACACACACACACACACACACACACACACACACACACACACACACACACACACAAACAGCAAACATGTTCAGTAGCCATTCTTATCCTCACAGATGAATGAGCTTGTGAACGAGAATGTGTTTTTGGCGCCATCTAGCGGTGTTGGAAATGAATTTCATGGACAGTTCGAATGTTATTCAACACAAAAAAATTGAACTTTTTTGTTCTGAAATGATCCCAGTGGGACAATGTTGAATAATGACATTGTATTATTAACACTATCTTTTTCCAAATACATTTTCATGGCGATGATTTAGTTTATGAGGATACCTGAGTCCCTTCTTTGAGCAGCGAGTCTCCGTTGGTCAGCAGCTCCTGGCCCTCATCCAGCTCTTGGCTGTCAGAGGCCTGCTGGTAGCTCAGGGCCATGTGGTGCGTCTCGGACACGTCCACCAGGCTGGAGGGTGCGTCCTCGGCTGAGGGGCACAGCGGGATGTCAGGCACGTCGTCAAAGCTGAGCAGGGGCTGAGGGAGGCTGGAAGATGAGTCGACATCGCCCATCAGGTCATGGATTTGTGTTGCTGGGCAGGGTGTGGCCGCGGGCGCCGGGCTGCTCTCCCACATATCCAGCAGGGTGTCCTCGGCGCTGGTGGATTTCAACTCCGTAGGATGAGCCTGAGGAAGGTCAGTCTGGACGGGCTCGGACTCCTGGACCGGCACTCGCTCGGGAGACTCAGGGGCTGGGGAGAAGCGCAGGAGGTTCAGGCATTTGTAAAAAAATGTAAAGAGCTGAGGTTTAAATTGGGGATCCCTGCAACACTGCACCATTCATTGTACTACCATCTATATAATATTTACAGAAGATATTTACATCATTTAAAATGATCAGTAGTGACGACTAATAATTTCTGACCAATATTTGATATGCAGATTTGATATGCTAAACTGTTTCTCTCAGCACCACTGCTGCTACGTGAACATGACGTATCACTACAGAGACCGAGGCGTGTCCTGAGAGTCACATAGAAAACAGATTAACATGGCAGAGGTAGAGCTGTGTCTTCCTGGAGACACAACAGGAATAGAACGTGTGGTTTTATAAAATGTTTTGCCTGTTTGTGAAGAAGCCATGCGTTAGAAGGCACTTAACTAAATGGATGATTTGCTGTCTGTCTGAACCAAAGAAATATATATTTTTTTATATATAATTTGTTTCATTGAATCGCATTGTGTTGAATCAAATGGACTGTTAATATATATCCCTATATTTATATATATATTTAACAGTCTGCATTAAATTTCACTCTGTTTTCAGTCTAATTTCTTCCTTTTTTTTAAATTCACACGATGCGCACACACATCTTCCTTCATCCTCCAGCAGGAAGCTCTGTTGGTGTTATTAAACATATTTACGGCTGTACGCTCCTCCTGTACTTATGAACACTAATTTACAGTAACAGCGAAAGTCTCGACGGAGTGCATTACCGCAGGATACCGAACAAGCGCAGAGAAAATCAGTGAGCTGTGAAGGCAAATGAAGACTCTGCAAACAAATGAGTCCCAGTAGTCATTTGGGCCTGTTTGCTCCAGAGAGCTGATGTGGGACAAGAGAGCAGCAACATCCCAATCATGCAGCTTATTAAACAGACCAGCGACTGCGTCATCCGTCCTGGACACGCTCCATGAACCAATCAACCTGCTCTCAGGGGGGAGAAGTTTACAGAAGTTCTTGCAGAGCACTTGGAGGACTTTAGGAGGTTCCTTTTTTTAATACAGATAAAATGTCTAAATGTTTGTTTATAACCTGGTTTGTGTGATCACAAGGTTGCAACTAGTGGCCAAAATAGGAACTGCAGCACAATCTAATATCCAGAGGCCCATTGGGGCGGGAATCACGCTGCCCCATTCTCACTGTATATACATTTTCTGTAAAGGCAAATAATGACAGGGTTGCCAGTGTTATGATTTGTGAACCACAATTACAAAACTAATTACTCAAATCGATTTTCACATGCAAATGCCAAGTGTATGTAAGTGTATGTATTTAAATTATGTAGTAATAATGCCTGCTTGTGAGAAATGAGAGAAATGACCCTGCTTCCGTAACAAAGGCTCAGGAAACCTGGCAACTATTTTTTAAACGTATGCTGTATGAAACACAGTTAAACAATTATACATCCAAAACCATTTTTATTTCTATTACTCAATTACACTAAAAAATATTTTATATATTGTTGCCAAACATGAGTCAAGTGTCATAGCCTCTTGACGTTTTGTTTGATGCTACATTATATTAATATTGTCTCATGCCACCAAAATCGATCTGTTTGGATTAAACAAAATGTTCTTTTCTTCCTTTTCTTCCTAAAATCACAGAGACAAATAATCCATAAAACTGTCTCAGTAAATTGAGACACACATTCTCTAAGGGCCTTACCCCATTCTTTCTGGCTGTTGTCATCTTTATCTTCCTGAATGGCGATTTTAGGGATGGTTGTCGGGGAGCTTGCGGAGACGCCTTCAACAGAGTCATCTGACCAGACAGAGAGACAAAAAAAGAAAAAAACATTCAGCGTGAAAGCACAAAATCGATACGTCATTTCGCAAGCCTCGGAAAACGACGAACGTAAACGGTGTCCACGGCAAACTTAGTGATCACGACAACAGCAAGCGCGATGTGGAAGCGGCCCAAAGACAAAACAAACAAACAAAAACAAAACACATGCAGGAAACCAACACGAAAAACAAACGGATCATATAAAACACAGTGTTCATGCAGTTCCTGTTTCAGACAACCGACAGATGACAAGATCATAAACGCATGAAAGGGAACATCTCAGAGGACGTCATGACTGAGAAACCACACGTTTAACAAACCAAACTGTTTAATAAATAGTACATTAAAATATATTTCAGAAGTAAAAATTATAAATTATTATTATAATTTTAGTACTTAATAATACAAAGTATATCATTGTTTTTAACTACTACTATATTATATATAAACAATTATTCAACTAGTATTATTACTATTACATATATTATAATTTAACTCAGTATAATGTGAATACTATTTAACTAGTACTCATATTGTATACTAAATTATTTAATAAGTACTTTATTACTGTATACACTACTATTCTAATAGTACTTTAACTACTACACAATTATAATAACACTATTCACACTATTCACTTCACAGTATTCTATAATTATACATTATTGTTATTTAACCAGTACTGTATAATTGTACACACTACTATTTAACTAATACTCTTATTATTGTCTACTCTATAAGTTAACTAGTATTTACCTATATACCATAATTTCCGGACTATAAAGCGCACCCTTGTATAAGCACTGAATTTTACAAATATTTTTATTTTGAACATAAATAAGCCGCACCTGTCTATAAGCCGTCTACACTAATGAACTTTACACAGGCTTTAACGAAAGACAGTGTCTGTTACACGGTGTAACGGGTGAAATATGTTGCGCTTCCTTTTAGAGCATAGCGGTATTGTGGGAATAGCCTGGCACTGCATTCTTCCAGTAGTACTGCGTGTGTGTAAGACTGAGGAATATGTCCTTATTATTTTCTGATGCTCATTTCTAAGTTTTTTTGACAAAAAATAAAAAAATAAATAAAAAAGCACGACTTTTGGAAACCTGTCTGTGCTTATATGATTTCTGTTGCAACTGGAGTTAGTGAGCTCTTCCTTCACCCAGACTCAACGCGTTACAACGGCTTGTATCTAAACAGTAGACGACCAAGAAAGTCATTGTTCACTGTCTTCCTTCTTCCTTTCACAACTATTTCTCTCGGGAGTTTATCTTTTGGCATCGTCGTGCATTTAAAAAGCACCACCGGTGGAAGTTTTTTCTCCCGATGCCGTGCAGCTCAGAACACAGGTGAGGTGCGTTTTTTCGTTTCCGTTCGTAAATTTAATTGGTCTAATGTTATGGGGTTCAGTTTTTTGGCTTAAAGTTTGTGAAACCGGGAAAAACCCTGGAAAAATTCATAAATAAGCCGTTTCGTTGTTTAAGCCGCGGGGTTCAAAACGTGGGAAAAAAGTAGCGTCTTATAGTCCGAAAAATACAGTAACTAGTGCTCTTTTATTGTATAAACTAATACACTATATAACGATATCACTACTGTTTAACCAGTGCTCTATTATTCTAATATACATTACTAAATACACTATTATTAAACTAGTTCACTAATATTATATATAGTATAAATATATTGTGCATTATAATAAAATATAATATTGTTTAGCTACAATTTTTTGAAATAAATAATCAGAAAATATGTATCCAGTGTACTATTTATATATTAACTTTAGTATTTAACTCGAATTTTATTCACATTTATGTTATCAATAAACACATTTTCAAAAATCCACCATTTCTGAAAGGTGTATAACGTTTCCAGTACATGTAGATATATATTTATGTTTATATATAAATCCCCTTGTGTTACAATGATTTGTTTCCCCTCAATTCAGTGTTAATGAGCAACATATCCGAGATTCCACATAGCAGATGGACCAGAAGTCCTCCATGTGCATCAAGAAGTACCTAAAATCCAGGTACGCACACACTCAAAGCACACATGAAGGTACAATTATGTAAGCGTCCTCTAACAAAAACCTTACATAATTGTAAAACACACAGACGACCATGGAAACAAACTTTGTGTAACAGCGACATGAAGAAACAGCAGCCACTTGTGTAGCACTTTCACGGCCACTCAAAAGAACTGTGTGTGTGTGTGTGTGTGTGTGTGTGTGTGTGTGTGTGTGTGTGTGTGTGTGTGAGAGAGGCTAGGTTGTTTAACATCCAAAGATACATGCAGTCATCTGGTGAACTCTGAGGACACCAGGTGAACTCGACAGAGGTCATAGAGGTCACATACAAACACTCACAGGTCAGGACATGAGGGGAAGCCCAGTGCAGGGCAAGGCGGGGCAGGTAGAGCAGGCGGGGCAGGTACCGTCCAATTACAGGAAGCGTGCAGAAGGGGGATTATGAGTGAGATTTAACAGGAACTCATGAGTTTGTGAAATCAACGTTTTTATGCTTGATTGCATCTAAATCCAGGATCATAACTTACACAAATACAGAAACATAAACACAGCCTGGAAAAAACGCACGTGTGGAAATCTTTCAGTGGAGCAACGACACGCCCAGTGAACCCACTTACACCTGGGAACTGTGTGGGCAAAAGTATTGGGACACCTGACTTTTCTAGCCACATGTGGTTTCTCCTCAATCTGTTTGTTTGGTATACAAATGTATAAAACAACCTGTTCCAGCATTATGCCCCTGTGCACAAAGCCCTGAAGAAAGCCACATGAAGATATCCTTTCTATGGGTTGGGGTGAAAGATCTCCTGCTCTAAAACTTACTGAACTGATGAATGTGAACGCTGACTGCACCACAGGGCTCGTCATCTTCTCAATACATCAGCACCTGATTTTACTAACATCCTTGTGGTGTGAATTAAATCTCACTAATCTCCACAAATTTAAGTGGAACATCTCAGAAAAGTGGAGGTTATTTTAGCAGCAAATGGGGACTACATGTGCAGAAAACATATATCTATATTATCTTCAGCACATATCTAACTTTTGTCTATATAGTGTGTATATTCAGTTGAACTATTGGCTGTAGTTGTGCTTATAGTAGTACATTTGGATGGATTTAGTTTTCTTAATTTATTTTAATGGCTGAATAAATAAATGTTTAAAAAAAAAAAAAAAACATGGCTGCAGCCATCGGGTTTTTCTAAGGTTTATTACTCTTTTACGCCCCTAGTGGACTAACAGGGAATATCACTTGTTTTTATTGAATTACAAGATGATTTTAATTAATCATAGAAATAAAAAATATATATATTTGATGGAGTAGATCAGAGAGTTTATCTACCCGGTCATGGTGCATAGGATGGAATGCGTTATTGGACCTTGAGCTCACACACACACACACACACACACACACACACACACACACACACACACGCAGAAGAATGTAGCTTTTATGAGGGAAGTTTAGAGGGAATAAAGTGACATCACAGTGATCCACCTGTTATGCCTGAGGTTCCCTACAGTGGTAATAGCATTCACACAACATTCTCTAAGAGACCATTAGTGTGAATCTGATGGAGAAAAAGTGGCTTCTGGATTGTACCTATTCGCAGGCATCTGTGAGGTGAAGTCAGGTATGCGGAAAAGATCGAACAGCGTTTTTCCGTCGTGTTTATCTCACGTGACACGAGCAAAGATTAATTTCCTCTTTCGGAGGAAACACCTGCTAGATCTTTCTGGTGGGTCTGAAGAGTGGCAATAATTCAGCTGAGAGAAATAATGTGCAATCAAGCGCTAGATTTCGGAAGATTGGGGGTTTTTTTTTGCACCTGATATATAAATCTATATAAGAGAAATATTACTAGAGAGAAATACGGATCATGAAGAGTCCACATTTACAGCATTATGTCTAAGCAGAGGATAGCAGCTGATTTTGTGACACTCGCACCTTTGGGCTGTGAAGAGAGAAATCTATTCTGAGAATAAAAGACAGGCGCAGTCGCATTCACCCCGAGTGCAGTGCAGTGAAGTTACAGCCAATACACTTCAGAAAGTGATGCAGTGTGGGACAAAGGGGATGTGTGAGGGGGGTAGAAGGGGGCAAATGTGAGGGGCTATAGGGCAAAGAGGCATGTGTGCTCCTGATCTGATGAACCTGTCTCAGTCCAGTACCTACCAAGTGGCCCTGGGGTGCGAGTGGAGGACGGACTGGACACACAAAGACTGTGCTGCTGCTTCAAGAATGGACTGTCCAAGCGGCCTGGTAAACAAGGAGACAGAGAGCCCAGGGAAACACACACACACACAAGGCATGTGGAACACACACACACACACACACACACACACACACACACACACAAGGCATGTGGAACACACACAGGAGAAGATGAAGACAATGAAAAGAAAGGAGGTGTAGAATGAGTCCGAAGGAGAAAGACAGGGACGGAAGGACGTGTTAGAGGACATGTATCGAATGTTTTTCAGCAGGGTGGATGTCGAGGACAGGGTCCGGGATCATCACACAGGCATGGAATGCATTTTTTTTTTAAGAGAGGGAGTGGAATGAAGAGCGAAATGATGGAAAATATGAGGAAGGAAAAGGGAGGAAAAGGAAAAAAGAAAAGAGTTGTTAGTTCTAGAGCTTCACACCCTGGAATAAAACAGTGAGAGTGTCAGACAGTGCGTCAGACAGCATCCAGAGCGGCGTCTAGACACACAGATTTGAACACTCGCCACTTTGAACAAAGACAGACGGTTAAACATTCGCGCTCGCGTTTAATCCGGAGCTCGGATCACGTGAACGGACGTCACCGTTGTCTCCTTTCAGATCGATTGATCGCGATCTTGAAAGTTACGGAGAAAATAAATTTACGTGAACACGTGAGATCGCTTTTAGTTTGTCACACCAGGACGATACGCCACACCAAAAAAAACATGCCTGAAGACACATTTTGGATGTCTGGGGTTGCAAAAAAATAAAATAAATAAATAAAAATGATTAGTATAGACGGATTGAAACCACGCCCCCTGCATACGGTTCAGCGCTTTGATTGGACATTGGACTCCTGCGACACACCGACAGACGACTCAAGCAATGTATTAGAACGATTTGCTTTTCAGTGTAACACGTTTTCACTGCAGTGTTTTACAGTCATATGAAATTCAGCTTTATATTTATTTTTTTACGAAAGAACGATCGAGCGAATTCAGTCCACATCCCCACAGAAACGTGACGGCTTTTACAGAAAAGATACGCGACAAAAAAGAGACGTGTCCTCGCAGTTTTGATTTTCAAAAATGAGGATTATTACGTTTTTTTATCTAATCTCTATCTGTTATCTCGAGATTAGACTCTCTCGGAAATGATTACATCGATTTTTTCAAACGCTGAGAGAGAGAGAGATTATAATGAAAAACTGGGGGCATCTGTCAAGCTTCATAAAACAATCGCATGGTTTCCTCAGACATTTATGCTTCAAATGAAGATTTGAGAGACGAAACAGTAGAATGGGCTTCACGATATGGACAAAAGTATTGGGACACCAACTTTTTTCAGCCATTTCTGGTTCTTCCTCAAACTGTTCCCACAAAGTTGAGAGCACACTTTTGTATTGGACAATTTTGGACCCCATGAAATGTTAAAGATCTGCTTTCCATTAATTAGAGTGGAAGATCTCCTGCTGTAGAGCTTTAAACCCTATCGAACACCTTTAGGATGAATGTGAACGTGGACTGCACCTTCAGCCCTCCTCACCTTCTCACCTACATCTGGACCTGACTTTACTAACACACATGTAGCTGAATGAATCTCCACAAAATCTCCTAAATAATCTTGAGGAACATCTTCCCAGAAGAGTGAAGCTTATAATAAAAGCACATGGGGATTAATGTGGAATGTGGAAGTTCAAAAAGAAGCCCATGTGGCAATCTTATGGCTCGGGTGTCCACAAACTTTTGGCCCTACAGTGTATTTTTACAAAAATATTATCATTTGGATTTTTTTGGATTATAGACATACAATTCTTACTGTTTGTAAATGCTATAAAGACGTCTTATGATTAATTGACCTGCCTCCATTATAATACATTTATACTCAGGCTATGATTCAGCATCCCTGGAGCAGACAGGGTTAAGGGCCTTGCTCAAGGGCCCAAGAGTGGCAGCTTGGTGTTACAGGTGCTTGAACTTCCGACCTTCTGATCGGTAACACAGAGCCTTAACCACATCACAGCTTGCAGAAAATATGAAGTAGCAGATGGAGAAGTAATAAATGTGTAAGTAAATAATATTTCCCTAAAAACATTGAATTGCGATCATTTTCAGACATTTCCTTATAACCTTCACGAATTGTGCAAATAAATGTAGAACTGTGTTACAATACTGGAAATAACCAGATTGATTTTCTTTATTCAAACTACACTGAGATGATTGAAGATTAGCTGTGATTTTTTTACTTGGCTCAATTGGAAAAAAACCACTCCAGAGTGCTATTTCGGCACACCGTCCTAGTCCCGAAAACCGTACGAGGAATCCCACTGACCCATATGCAGAGCTCAGAATAATTTCTGACGCAACAATTTAATACGACCTACATCTGAGTTCGGTTTTTACGTCTCACAGATGGTGGCTTGTACTCGATAAGGGCTTGCCCAGAATTTCTACAGATTCTAATTTTTTTTTTAAAGATTTTAATATTTTGATCATTTGAGGGTCTCGGTCATGAACTCAGTGGCTCACCTCGACCTCTGACTCCTTTTTGTCTTGAGAGAGATCCTCAGAACTGGGCTCTGTCTGAAAAGAACAAGACAAAGTGCTGTATTTTCCAGCAGGGGGCAGCAGAGCGCAAGTTTTTTTTCTCAACATAAAATTTTTTTTCTATTGGTTCGTTAAATCTAGAAATGTTCTGGGTGTAGACTTTTGACTATAAATGTTAAAACTATTTGTTTTTTTTTTTCAGAAAATCACACCCGAAGTACACATCCATACTTACAATCAAGGCGAGGGATCGTGACCTCTCTTTTTCCTCCTCATCTTCTTGCATTTTCTTCCTATAACAAAAACAAAACAGTTTGTTTTCGGTGAAAAAGGCATGAATAAACGTATCGAGATCGAAAGGGTTTCTCCAAGAGGGCTTGCCTGTGTTCTTCAATCTGCTTCTCTCTCTCGCGGTATCTCTTCTCTCTCTCCTCCTGCTCCTTCCTCTCCAGCTCCATTCGCTCCTCTTCGAAGCGTTGCCTCTCTTCTGCCAACTTCTTTCTTTCCTCCTCCTTCCTAAATTCTTCTTCCCGCTGTTAAAGAGGATGAAAAGTTAAGTATTGGGACGCCTCACTTTTTTTCAGCCATACGTGGTTCTCGCAAAACTGCTCCCACAAAACATTTGAGGCACACAATTGCACAGGACGTCTTTGAAAGCATGAGATTGTTCCTTTACTCCATGAAGATCTGCTGTACATGGGTTGGAGTGGAAGATCTCCTGCTATAGAGCTCTGACCCTAATGAGCAATGAGTATGAACGCTGACTGCACCCTCCTCACCTTCTCACCAATCTGACTTTACTAACACACGTGTGGCTGAATGCTGAATGCATCTCCACAACGTCTAGTGGAACATCTTCCCAGAAGAGTGGAATGATATATTCAGAAGCTCATACACATCTCTCTAATACAAACTTTTTTGGAAGAGGAGAAAATTTCCAGCCAATAAACATAGAAGAATTAAAAACTAAGACAGGAATCAGATTTTGCATGTTGACCTCAGGGGAAAAACTGCACTCCCTTCTTTAAATATCTTATAATCAGTGCAGATCAAAAATATAGGGCAGGAATCTGGGCGTATTTTTTTCTCCTCCCCAAGCTATATTTAAAGGCCAAATCCTCCAGAACCTCTTATTGATAATTATCTTATCAAATTCTTTACTTGAAGCCTGCAGAAAAGTCAAAAATGACACAGTTCTTCGTTCCGTTCTGGATTAAACACTGTGTGAGCACGGCTCGTGCTGATTCACGGCTCGGTTCCTTGTATCGATCGGTTTCCTCATGAGCTCAGAATCCTGTCTCTACCTTGGCTTGTTCCCAAAACTCTTCCCGGTTGATCCTCTTCATCTCGATTTCTGCGTTTGTTTTCTGGTAGGTGGTGCCCTGTCGAGGAGAAGAAAAAAGAAATAAGAATCATTATCGGTCTAATCGGAAATGCGATTAAAGACGGAGGTGATGTTTCAGATGAGACGCCGTGGTGGGACGATTCAAGGTTTCGTTTAAAGAAGATGTTATTGCACAAGCGTCGATCTGTGTTTACTGTGTCGCCGAGAGCGTCGCTGTCTGTGTTTATTCATTAAGCGGTTAAATGAAGAACGACGGAGGCTGCCGCAGGGATGGAGGTCATGCTGATCTGTGAGATAAACAGGCGGAAAGAGCTGGACAGATATGGAAGTGTGTATGAGTCACTGCCTGCTACGTGCACACTGAAGAGCATTGTTTCGTTTCACCTCCTGCCTTAACAATGCGGTAAGTAAGAAAACGCTTAAACGCTTCCTTCTAAAACTGAACGAGTTTATAGATAGGCAACACACACACACACACACACACACACACACACACACACAAAGGATTCCCTCCCTTCCCACGTCACGTACAACGTGTTCCGCGTTCTCCTCGTCTCTCATTCGCAGACGGCTGAGCACCGGGCTAGCGCTCGGTCCCGTCCCATTGGTCAATCTCTGCCCGATGGCTGAGGGGTCGATGTCGTCCATGCTGCTGGCATTGATGATGATGTCAACTCCCTGGAGTGGAAGAAAGAGAGAGACAGAAAGAAAAAACATCAACACAATCCCTGCCGAGGAACGTAACCCTCAGGCCACCTCATTCTGAATAGCTAGGAATCTGTATGCATATATGTGTGTGTGTGTGTGTGTGTGTGTGTGTGTGTGTGTGTGTGTGTAGCACAGTAGGGAGCGTGTTAACGCTACCAAAAGGACTTCAAAGTATCCGTGGGAAGATGAAAGAGAAAAATAGGTGAATTCAGAGGAACCTCTCTGAAAAAAAAAATTGCAGTGGACCTCCAGCGTGTAGGAAAAGCAGATAAAGCGGCTCATTTGCACGACAAAGCCGCAGTTCGGCGCGAGTAGTGAGAAAGAGATTTACATAGTACATGCGATATCTCCGTCATCAATACCGTCCACATAATTATCCCTTATCATCCGTATTGTTCTGTTCCAATAGACAGCATCATTTGTTTTTCAGTTATTTCCCTTTACTGTATTTAAGCAGTGCACTGCGGTTGATTCGCTTTTCAATCTGTAAAAGAATTCGCCCCTCACATGGATTTCCGGGTCGGCCTTCCGTTACTCTTTGCAGAACCTTTTAAACAAACAGCCTTTTTTTTTATTCTCTCCAGAGATCTTTTCATCTGGATTCAAAGTCTGGGCTCTGGCTCAGCCTTTCATTAGTGTGCATCGTGTGCAGGTCTTCTTGCGCAGGTGTTCCTCAACAATGCTATAGAGATGGATCTGTAGAGATGAGGAACGATGCCTGGATTTTTTTTTCTTCAGGACAAAATTTGTATTGCAACTGAGATGAATGAAGGTTCTTGCTCAAGAACTTAAGAACAGCTCCAGCTTGATAAAGCTCAGACTCTTTATTACCAGATCGAAGGAGATTCAAACAGATTGTTTGAGAAGGCCTGAGAAACCGATATCCAATCCATGAGATCTTTCTAATGCATTTTAACAGATAAGTAGATGCTGTTGGAGCATGAACAGGAACCAGGATTTTTTTTTTCAAACTAAACACATTCAAAAATAATAATTCAATGACCATGGAATCAAATCTCTGATCTGGCTGAAGCACAGATTCCACAAGTGTGTCTGGAGGACTTCTTGTACTTCCAAGTTGATGAGATGGAGCACATTAAAAGCTAGCCTTCTACAATCAGCACACACCTCCACAGTAAACTCCAGGCGGAAAACCACAATTAGTCATCACCAGACATCATCATCTTCCTACTACTGGCTGTTATATACAGCAGTCTCCTCTGTGAGCAGACACGCTTTGATGACCACCCACGGATTCTATGAACGTTCTCATCTGAAGAAGCACAGTCTGGATGTGTGAGAGAAGGCTAAGGGAGTACGGACTTATGAATAGGCATCACGGGCAAAAAAAGTAGGAGTTGTTAAGTCACAAGCTGTGATTTCAGAAGATGGCTGATAACATTAGCAAAACAGGGTTAGACAGATCTGAAGTTAAAGGTGCAGTGTGTAATGTTTAAAGGTCTTTCTGGCCTGAACTAAGTGCGTTCTGATTCCCCCCAGAATGATCTCTGAATCGTTTTGAGGCTGAAGAATAGGGGTGAGAAAGAGCTGGGAGACAAACCAGGTTCATCTGCAGTCACGTGCAGCAGATCTCTGAAGCCAGTTTATCAGCCGTCTACTATATGCAGAGGTGGAAAGTAACAAATTATATTTACTCATGTTACAGCAATCGAGTATTTTTTTTAAGTATTTTAAAGTAGTTTTTAATATCCGTAATTTAACTTTTATTTAAGTATGTGTTGTTTAAAGAATTGTACTTACTGTAACTACATTTTAAATCATATTTACTGAATTAAATAAATTATAAATAATTAAAATAATGCAAGGGGGAAAAAAAATCATGCCACGGAAACTACTTTTATTTTTATAGTATAGTACAAATTTTTATTTATTTAATATTTTATTACTTTTTCCACCTCTGAATATATGAAAGTATTTTTTGGTTTTCAGGTCAAACTCAAATGTTTCTTAGAGACAGCAGAAAAGCTCAGGTGTTCGCTCAGTGGTTAATACGTTGGACTTTGGATTAAGGGTTATGAGTTCAAATCTTAGCAACACCAAGCTACTAATGTTGGGCCCTTGAGCAAGGCCCTTAACCCTCACTCTGGATAATGGCGTCTGCCAAATGCCAATAAACGTCTCGACATGATTCCGTCAGACGTACAGTATAAAAAACACCAGACCACACTGACCAAATCTACACAGCTGTCTCTTAGTGCAGACGTCTGGATAAGCCAGAAATAAGCCCCGCCCCCAACTATTTCAAACAGCCATTCCGTTTTGGGGTATAATTAATTCACTAATCATAACGAGCTGATTTAGCAGTAAGGGTTCTCACAAGTGAAGAGGGCTTTAAAAATGTACAAACTGCTCCTTTAATACTGTATAATCATGCACTTTACACAGACACGACACGACACAACGTTACCTGATGTTGAGATAAAAAAAGAGTTCACTTTACCTTACTGAGACCCACCTGGAAAAACTCCGCGATGGTGGCGACATGGCTGGCACAGGCGCATTTTCTAGCATCGGGGACGTCCTCACCAACCTGAACATACAAATCATAATGACAGTCATTAAAAACCCAGTCATCGGGGAACACAATCACACACTCAAAAAGCTGCAAAAAAAAAAAGTGAAGAAAATTACTGACGAGCATCAGCACACCGGAGCTCTTAAAGGACTTTTTTTATATCCACTCACAGATTTTTACAAAACCCTGAGCTGAATGGCGTTTTCTCGATTCCGTTGTTAAACAAGGTCGCTCATTTCCACCAAAAGGAACGCATTCACAATTCACCTGGAGTGCTCCCGGAGTCTTATTTTTATATTTTTGTGCCTTTAATATGATCAGTGCCCATTCAAAAGGAACATTACTCATGCAATACGCGCTGATTAGAGCGGCACACCGAGAAAACCCTCCTAATGACTATAATAAATGTGCAGAATAAAATACCATGCTCAGCAGGTCAGATTTAAGAACTACATCAGCTTGTGGGACACGGTGGGCTGATTCGCTTATTTGTCTTATGCTCCTGCTTATAAAACATGCTCGCACATAAAAAATGAGCCATCAGCCTCGGGCAACAGAACACCGACACGTTCTCCGAAGAGCAAAGCAGCTCAGCAGCGACTCAACGCTTTCCGAAAGCCTGACTCACCCAGTTGATGAGGACGTAGCGAGGCAATGCGGCCGCCGGCTCCTTCATGCTGCAGAAGCCGTACATGATGCGACTGTTGTCGAAAGTGACCATGATTTCACCCAGGCCTCCGTCTGTCATTCAGGGGCAGAAAAGAAGACTCGTGAAAACACTTACTTCATTTCAAAGTTTAAACACAATCATTACTACTGATTTCAGATTCAACATTTAAAAGTTTCGAGACTTGCTCTGTTAAAAAAAAATTACTTTATTTATAAATCATCCCTTTGCACAGCAATACTGTGCTCCCAGCATTCCTGCCACCTCTGGATTGTGTCCTGGAAGTCTTCCTTTCAAAACGTGTCAAGCATCTTCTGCGACTCCGGATCTCCACAACGGTTTTAAAACGGTGACCATTGACCAGGGTCTTCATCTTCTGGAAAAAGTCAGCAGGAGCCGAATCTGGCGAGTAGAGTGGGTGTGGAAGTGAGATCACGTAGATCGTTCTCCGACGATCAGCATGCGCAAGTTGCCGAACGGTTTCGAACATTTTCGGGTGCCGATCTCTCGTCATCTTCCAGTGATGTTCTTTCGCTCTCGTAGGCACTCAAAACACCACGAACGAGGTGTTGCAACATCGTCGTATGTCAAACGTACGTCACGTCAAACATCTCTGTGGCAGATTCGTCCGGTTTCACGCACAATTTCACTGTTGCTCTTTGTCCGTGATGATATATATGACTTGTAATAATCATGTGAATCACTAAAACCTTTTAGTTTATTAACAACAAAGTAAAAACACAGAATCTGTTCATCACTCCAGACGACTGTTTGCTTCGGCTCATCGTCTGGTTGTACGGTGAAGTCGGTCCCAATGAGCCGCAGTCCAGACAGAACTGCATGGTGTTGAAGTATGGAATGGTTGCCATGTTGGTTCACTTTCACTTTCCGGAATAAGTCTCCAACCTTCCCTGCTCCAAAACAACCCCAAACCATTAATCTTCAACCTCCATGTTTGAGTTCGGGGGTGAGAGCAGTCTGATCACATCTTCTCTCCTGTTCTCCATCTTACACAAGTTCTTTTGTTAGAGACAAAACTGTCTAAAATGAACACAGAACTTTCTTCCACTCATTCATTGTCCAACCCTTGTGCGTATTTGTCTTTTACCGAGTTTGTTGTATTGAAACAAAAGGTGTTGTGTCTGAAAAACCACTTTTCAGAGAAAGTGCATATTATCTGCTTTTCTTTATAGGAATTCATTTTATTTTTCTACGAAGGCAAACATGATTGAAGACCCACACGAAGAGAGTATTATAATCCAAGACGAGGTTAAGTGTGTGTCAGAAAGCTGTCCGTGTAAGTGTGTGAGCGACCTCCAGTGCTGAAGAATCCGCTGAGTTAATTAGTGGAGCAGACAGTTGGGTTAGTGACTCACTTCCCATCGGGTTGTACTGAAAGATTAAAAGCTAAATCAGAACCAGACAGTCAGACCCAGGCTCCTGGCAGAAGATGTGGAGGCGTGAACACACATACACCCACACACACACACACACACACACACACACACACACACACCCACACCCACACACACCCACGTCTTTAGCCTCTCCTGCAGCTCAGACTAAAAAGGATAAGGACAATTCCAAGTCCCTTTGCTTTCACTAATGAGTGAAAGTGATCGCACCACAGCAGGACTGCATTGGAGGTGTTAATTAATTTTCAATATCCTCATTGACCCAGACGCAGAGGCACAGACGCTTCATTATCTCACACGTTCTACGTCTAAGGCTATAATAAATATAATGTATATTTACACACACACTTTGTAAACAAAGGTTTATGGGAACCTGAAAATAAGATTGGTGTTTTTCTAACATTCCAGTCCACATTTAGTTCCCATTTGCTCTTATAATAACCTCCACTCCTCTGGGAGGATGTTCCACCACAATTTGTGGAGATGTGTGGAGATTCATCCAATCAAGAGTGTTAGTAAAGTCAGGTAGATGAGAAGGTGAGGAGGCCTGGGGGTGCAGTCCGCGTTCACATGTATCCCAAAGTTGTTCAATAGGATTTAGAGCTTAATAGCAGGAGATCTTTGAGTCCAACCGATAGAAAGTATATCTTCATGATATACTTCTTTGTGCACAGGGGCACTATCATGCTGGAACAGTTTTGGGTCACATAGTTCAAGCGAAGGGAAAATGTTATTCTACAGCAACCAAAGACAGCCGATTTATTTGTATGCCTTCAACTTGGAAAGGTCAGGTCTCCTGAAATGAAAGATCTCTTAGGAGATTTTGAAAGACGTCTCCACTGTCAGGATTCTGTAACAGTATGTCTCCTGACACAGGCTGAGTGTATATATACGTCCCCTTATGTATTTCTTAACTATAATATGAAGCAGGTAGTATAATATACATTAAAATACAATCTCCTGGAGAACATAAGCATCCATTCTTTGCGCCTACATGTGCGATTCGAAAATGATTCTCAATTGTGGTGCACTCAAATCGCACTCAAATTCTCTGCCAACGATACGTTCTGAAAGGTGACCCTGGATCTCCCAATGACACCCCTTATAAATTACAGGTTTACTGAGCCGAGAAAGAGAATCTACATAGTTCCAATATGATAAGCCATAACCTGGATAATGAGCTGGCATTTGCAGTGAAAACAGGTATTCATGCCGAATATGATTCAAACTCCAACAGACAAATCCGCTCTGCCCTTACGCCAGCGATAATTATGCTAATTGTCATGAAGAAAATGAGAATTATCCATCATTGTGACAGAGTTATTGCAATTGAAGCTGTGGCAGATGTACATTAGGGTAAATTACAGCAGAATGTGACCTACCTCCTGATGATGCCAGCACCAGATCGTTGCTGTCATCTTCGTACGTGTACAACGCCCTGGAGAGCACACAAAAGAGATGGAAAGATGCTTAGTGAAGAACACAATGAAACAAAAGCATAAAATACTAGTTCATGACTCATTAACAGAGCAGAAAATGTTCTCTAGGGTAATTTTATTAAGGCTTCAAAATTTTTGTTGATCAACCTTAGCATTTTGAGCAAGAATCAAATTGTATGGTTCCTGGTGATATCTGGAACTACCAAGATTGTTTAACATGCTCACAACATACCATATAAGTTTCCAACTGAAAGCCTGATTCTGATGCCTTATTCTGCCTGGTTCTGAGTATGCTAATTTGCATGCGAAACTGAGAAGAAATTGCAAGGAAAAATATATATAAAAGATATTTAGGTTGTTGGAAATGTCGTAGCGATGCAAACAGATGTGTTTAATATGTAATTTATAAAACTTTTACCACAGAAATATCAAAGTCATAATTCCAAACGGCATATTTTGGCTAAGTGACTCATAACTTTAAGAACTGGAGATTTATTTTGCCTACAAATAGATGAAACGGGCCGTTACACATTTAATACCTGAAGTAGGCAGGATCAATTTTCACCTACAGATGATTCTCTTAGTATTCAGAACACACATCAGTTAATCTATGCGCTTTGTGAACCCAGAAGAATGTAACTATCGATAAAAATGATTCAATGATTAGCGTTAGTTACATCATTTATTTCATTTGCACACAATAATCCAGCATTTGTTTCGTACATTCTTTCTAAAGCTCAGGCACGTCACGATTCCGAGGAAAAAAATGGAAAGCTCTCACCACCGGGAGCAAAAACAGTTCATTTTAGGTCAAGGAGGTTGTTAACTCCGAGGGGAAAAAAACGGCACTACTGTCTGCCACGTGGGAGGAACAATATAAAGAATTGCTGTTTGTATGTAAGACAAGCACTTGTATGAACACTTCATCTACTTTTATAAGAGAAAATGGGGACTAAATGTGGAATAGGAGGTTCAAATACACATACATTGAGGTTCCTATGTGGAATTTCTGAGCATCACATTACAAATTTAGTCCCTGCTTGCTCTTATAATAACGTCCACTCTTCTGAGAAGATGTTCCTCTAGATTTTGTGGTGATTCATTCAACCATAAAGGTGTTAGTAAAATCTGATGGAGCACTGATGGAGGCGAGGAGGCCTGGGGTGCAGTCAGTGTTCATTTATCCCAAAGGTCTTTAGGGTTGGAGCTCTATAGGAGGAGATCTTCCACTCCATCCCATTGAAAGCAGATCTTCATGGAGCTGGATTTGTGCACGGGGTGTTGTAATGCTGGAACAGGTTTTGGAAAATTTCATGGCACTACATGAAATAAAAAAATAAAATAAAAAAATATTTGTAATTAAAAAAAATTTTTTTATGTAGCTGCTGACAGATTCGATTTACACAAGATACATCTAAAATGGCACTGCTTGGATGCTTTGATTTTTTATTTTTTTTTGTGGATCTCATTCTCTTGTTGCTGCGAGGCGTAGGAGTGTGGTGCTATGCTACACAGCACAACAAACGCAAGAACAGAAGGTCTAATGCGTTACGAGGAAACACTACAGATGATGGAGCCCCAATTCCTTTGGGTTTACGGATTGCATCAATTTTTAACAATTCTGAGTGTACAGCGGCAACGTGTTACTGTTTAAAGCAGGATTATGATACTAACATGACAGAATTACACAAATATTTAGAGAATAAATCTTACAAACTACCGGCGTTTTTATCATCAAACAGACAAGGACTGGAAAATGTATACAGGAAGACAGCATTGAGACCATTTTCTACTTTCTCTGTAAAGTCCATCCAAAATTAGAATGATAATTTTGGATGGACTTTACAGAGAAAGTAGAAAATGGTCTCAATACCAATAAGGGTATACCAGGGACACGAAATGTGATTTCAGGGGCACTTGAAGTTCAACTACTGGAGCTGGAGGCTCCTCATTTCCTCATCTATCAGAGATAGCTTTCTCATCCTGACGGGCAGAAGTTGCTAAATCTGGTTGGAGATCGAAGTAACAAAACCAAACATTCTATTCTATTCCGTCTTTTTTTCTCATTACTAATCACCAACCGGTTCAGTTGCCGATGCATTAAAAAACAAACACATCCAGGCAGAAAAGAACATGAAAATAAAGTGCTAATGTGACCTTTACAACCACACAACAGCCCCAGGATAGAGGTGTAGACTTTTTTTGTGTGCCTGTGACGCCCCATGGTACTAAATCGATCCGTTCTTCTTGCCTCACCTCGCTCTGCCTGTTTCTCCTATAACTTGTTAATGATCAGCAGCCGCAACCCCGGGGAGAAGTCTTACTCACTCACAAACTAAATATGAGTGTTCCCATCAAGCCCTTGGCCTGATTTAACCTTCGCTCATTCCCAGCCTGTCACCCTGGCCACAATCCAGCAGGGCAAACAGATGAAAAATGAAATCCAAGCACATGAGAACATGGTGAAAGAACGAGTGAAAGATTTGTGTTAGCGTACAGATGAGAAAATAAAGATAACAAAAAACCCATGGAAACAGCTAAGTTCATTATACATGATCCTGCATAGCTAGCAAGATCCAACGAGTTGATTTCATGCTAACTCAAATAATTTGACTGATTTTACAAAATGTAACTAGCTTGCTTACATAACATGTTTTTTTACCTAATGATAGTACAGTAGCTAGCTCCTTTAACAACCTAACAATAAAAATATTTTAAATCTATTTCCAAACTAGCATGCTAATTTAACATGGTCATTTTAAGGGTTAACGCCCTTAACCAGAGAGTCTCGATCAATGAATAAATCAACACTGGTTTGCTAGAACTTAATATATCATCAGCATAAAACTCTTTTGAGAGAAATTATAGCATTTTTTTTTAAATATAAACAAAGTCAAAACCAACTAGCTAGCTACTTGAACATGCTGCATGGCAAAACTTTACTACCCAGCTGACTGATTTTTAGCTAGTTATCTAATCGAACAAACAAAACTAGCTTGCTAATTCACAAAACTTCACTAGCCAGCTAATAGGGTAAGCTGATTGGAATGAAAATTCATGGTGTTAGTGATTTGTAATAACCAAAAGCAAAAAAATAAAAAACTTAAGCATGTTCTGCTGTTTAAGATAAAGAATAAGAGTACGTGTGTTTAAAAAATGGGGCTTTTTGTGCTGCTGTGCCATGAATAACGTTAATTATTATGTACAGTATCAATATGTATATTTCACTATTTATATTTGAACTCAGTGAGTGACAAAAATACAGAAGGACTAGCAGAGGCGAGAGTTTTCTGCTGTTGAGATATAAATAAGTCTCTTCTGAAGCAGACTCGTTATTATTCATACAAGCATCCTTTGACCTAGAAATGCAGCTCGGAACGGCAGTAAGCTCGAAGCGTGGTATGCACAGGGTAGCGAGCGGGGGGCCTCCGCCATTGTGCTCCAGTGTGGGAATGATACCAACATGCTAAATAGCCCCCAAATCTTCACAGAAATGAGAAACAGGCTGTGTGCAGAGAAAACAAGCGCTGCCTGGTGTCTTTTCTTGGTTGTATAGTTACACGGTGGATCCTAGGTTTAAGTAAACCTTATACGGAGTCGCAAAGCCAAACGGTCAGAGGGACCAATCAGACCAGCAGCTAAAAAACATCATGGCTTCCGTTCTGTTCGGAATTGATTTTTGATTACATCATACATTCCACATGCCCGGGCGCCATCTATTTTAATCTGATCGCTCAAAATACTGTAATAATGGGGCGAACTGTTTTGTTTTTTCTGGCAACCCATAGTCATTGAACAGTTCTCAAGCCTTGCAAACAAAAATAACTTAAAATTTGAGAACTTCGCTATATATCCTTTTTAATGGGAACAACCAGTCATTCAATCTTTCATTCAGTAAGTCAATTAACTAATCACATGGTGCCAGAAATTCTATGTGAAATATCTGAAATATCTGAATGGCCAAGGAATGTGATTTTAGTGACTTTTTACTGTGGCACCATTGTTGTGTGCCAGACAGGGAATGTGTGTATTTCTATATATATATATATATATATATATATATATATATATATATATATATATATATATATATATATATATATGCAGGTAGTTGGTTTGAAAAAGGCAAATGAAGAGGCCAAAGGAAACGGATGATCCGCTGTGGTGACCCCTAACGGGAGCAGCCGAAAGAAGAAGATATACAGAGTGGTGTGGAAAACAAAAAACATCCATAACTGCTTTTGATTTCTGCTTTCAGGCTAACAGTAAGGCTAGGGTAATGTGAATCCAAAATGTTTAGTTTTTTAATATGATATAATGTTAAATCTTAAAACAAGGCCATATATGATTCTGTAAAACAAAAAAGTTTCATTTTAATCAAGGAGAGTGGCGCTCAGCAAATTGATCATTTCACTAAAAGCACAGAACCATAGTACCAACAGGGACACGAATGCAACCCAAATTAACAGTCAGCCCTCAAGGTCAAACTGCATGAGCATTCACTTTGGTGCACCTGACCTTTCCAGCCATATGTGGTTCTTCCCCAAACTCCAAACACATCGTTAAAGGCACACAAATTTAGACGTGGTAGAATTTAATTTTCTCTTCACGTGAACTAGGAGACCCAAACCTGTTTCAACATGACAATGCGGCGGCGCACAACGCCAGTCAATGAAGATCTGCTTTCCGTGGAAGATCTCCTGCAATAGAGCTCCAATACTATTGCACACCTATGGGATGAATGTGAATGCTGACTGCACCCCAGGCCTGCTCACCTTCTCACGTACATCAGTACATGACTTTAATTACAGCCTTGTAGCTGGATGAATCTCCACCAATCTCCACAGAATCTGATGGAACATCCTCAGAGAAGAGTGGAGCTTATTATAAAAAGCAGATTGTGTTCACAAAGAAGAACATAGCAATCTTATGATCAGGTGTCCACAAACTTTTGGCCATACATTGTATTTATAAAATACATCTTCTTAATGAGGATAAAAATCAGCGCAAACATGCAAACACACACACACACACACACACACACACACATCAAGCACTAATTCAATGCTGCATTGAAGTGTTTTTGTGAAAATATATATATAAACAGCAGAAGTCAGCAAAACGACTTCCCTTCCCTAGAGGAACGTAGGAAATCAAAAATCTCTGAATCTGTGATTAAATTAAAAAGAAAGCTGACCCAGATGGAACAAGAAAAAAAAGTTTGTCTTTTCTTTTTTCCAGGTCCTTGTAAGGAAAAGTTTTCACGTTAATTGGATTCGTCACTGACGCCGTTCGCTTTGAAGAAAATCAGAGGGATCCGGAGAAACAGCAGTTATGCTCAAATTTCCCCTTTTGTCATGTTTTTATTCCGAGCTGTTTTTCTCTCACAGAGGAAATCATGATGAAATCACGGCGCGTGGATAAACGGGTCACAGGTCCGTGTTCAGGACCCACCATTACAGGTTACATGATTAATATCTACTTCTGTTTCCTGTGCATAACCTACATTGGTTTTGCGATGCTTTGCTCAAGCTCGTTCTTCTAAGTCACAATAAAGACACATTACAAATGAACAAATCATTCGAATTACTAATTTTAACTTCTGAGCAAAAATCCAATGCCTTAACCGCTGTGCTGTCACATCCCCTAGCTAGCGAACATTGACCAGGCCTTAACTGTCGCATTATCTGGATTATTTGTTTAATAACAGTAGATATCTTGGATATCAAACTCATAACATTAGCATAACACTTTGAAATATCCTAGCTATTAGTATGCTAGCATATTCCTTTATAATAAGGTAGTATAACACTATAAAATATGCTAGCTATTACCTTTTGGTTTTATATATATTTCTGTACATGCAGATTAGTATTTTGGTCCACCCAAGATGGCCACCCCAATAAAGAAAAAAAAAGTAAACCCAAAAAATTATTAAAGCAATTAAAAGTGAATATTAGCATGTCTAGACTGTTACAAAATAATTGTATACACAACTAATAGCAGAAATTAGAATGATATTATGCTAGGATTCAATTCTATATAAAAAAAGGGGGCTTTAAAACCATGAAAAAATAAATAAAAAGTCTAAAGAGCATCATATGGGTAGGCCATGCCAGAGACACAAACACACACAACAGAACCTTAACAACTACACAACAAATCCTTAGGTTAAATCAAGACACTAATTAAGCGTGAAACACAAAACAGGTGAGTGAAATTAAAAGGTATGTAAAAAGGTCATGTGATCTGTTGTAGGCTGTTGGGGGTGATGGGAAACGGAGTCTGAAGCATCCAGACTGTGTCTGTGCATCTTTGCAGTGTTGAATACTCAATAAATACAGATAAAATAAATATCTATAATATAAATTGTGTCAAGTTTGTTATTGTTTTTGTCATTTCTACCATGTGCTGAAGGTGTTTCTGCAAGTCATGGTCATGTGGCATTGCAGAATACATCCTAAGAGGAAGTCGATTTGGTTTCAGTTCACTGTTCTGCCAAAAAAAACCACCCCAAAAAAATCCAAAACAGTACTGAGACTAAGATCATCGTTTCCTGTTCTAGAGGCTCAAAGTTCGGGACGGATTGGAGATTTCAAAACTCGAAAATAATATCAGCACGTTTATGACTATACCACATCTGAAATCAGGTCCATCAGAACTTGATATTAAATTAATAAAGAAATAAAAGAGAATAAGAAAACCTTCATGCGATTATAAAAACATTGCATGCACAAAGAGAGAAAAAAAATCATGGCTACCCTGAAAACTCAAACCAGTCCTTCGTTAGAGAATCAGAAGCTAGACTTCATCCAACTCCTCCTACAACCAATTCCAGATCTTCGTGGAATGTTAACATTTATTTATATAGGAGATGTACAGCAATCACGCATAACATTATGGCCACTGATCAGCATAACATTATGACCACCTGCCTAATATTGTGTTGGACCCCCTTTTGCTGCTAAAACAGTTCTGCATTTTGAGCTACAGGAGCTCGTCTGTTGGATCGGACCACACGGACCAGCCTTCGTTCCCCATGTGTACAAATGAGCCTCTGCTACCCATGACCCAGTCGCTGACCACTTTTGATAGACTGAGAACACCCTACATGAGCTGCAGTTTTGGAGATGCTCTGACCCAGTCGTCTAGACGTCACAATTTGTCAAACTCGCTCAAATCCTTACGCTCGCCCATTTTTCCTGCTTCCAACACGTCAACTTTGAGGACACTTTGTTCACTTGCTACCTAAAATGTTCTTATATGATATTTTAGCCAATTGTATTAAAACCTAGTGTAAAGATTTGTCATTGCGTTTTTGTATATTGCTAAATAACATTATTTGCTTTCAGGTCAATTTTGTTTTTAAAAGAAAACCTATTCTAAAATGAAAGGAAAATGGGGAAGGGACAGGAAGTATTGATTTGGCCTGTGGAGGGCACACAGAGAGAAACAAAGAGAAAAAGAAAGAACAAGGAGGTATAGGATGTCGTGTTCTCTGAACCGTCACACAACTCCGACACTGACAACCGTCTGTAGGACAAAAGGAGGACAACGAAAAGTGGATGAGATTACGATTAATATATATATATATATATATATATATATATATATATATATATATATATATATATATATATCAGATATTGATAAATATTACGATTGCAGCATTTGAGCAAAAACACACTTGCATTCATTCATTATTGCATTCGTAGCTCATGATTGGAGCTGTCGCAACCCTGCTGCTTGTCCTCAATTCTCCAAATTAAGAGATTAATCGACTTATTCATGATGGGAAGATCCACCTTTTACTATTAAAGAAAACAGAGAGAGAGATAAAGAGAGAGGGGGGGGGGGGGTAAAGTGGGGACGGTAAATGGAAAAAACAGAAATCAATTCAAGCGTTCGAAACACTACAATGGACATCTGCTTCCGTGCACCCGTTAGCCTGCTGGGAGAAGATCTTATACCAGAATCACCACAGGGAGCCTGACACGTGCACACACACAATTCCCATCTCCCTTCCTTCCTGCTCCTCACTTGCAACACACGTCAGGACAAGCCCTTTCCTCCACCATCCCCCCCCCCATGGTCCATCACCAAGGTAACCAACAGCAGCCCTGTAATTACCATGGTGATGGCAAAGCAGAGACGTCTGTGTGTCTGTCTGGTTTCCTGTCTTTCTGAATGTCTAAGTGTTCGCACAACCCGCGATGTTTCAAACACACAGCTGCGACAGAGAGCTCGAGTGCTTCACCAGAGGACGGATGCACCGCACTTCAAAAGACCTGCATACAAAAACATCTGCCCCACTTTCCTGCTTTCAGGGTCATCTCATAGGGTGGGCAAAAAGGGGTGGTCCTACAGGGCCTCACTCCCGGGAAGGGGTTGGGTTATCTCGCTGAAAATGTGTGAAATGGATTTTGATGAAGAATAAAGAGAGGACGAAGACAAAGCTGGACGTTCTGGAGAGGTTCTGTGAGGAGGCGTGGTTTTGGATTCCTTGCTGTGTATTGTCTAATTCAATGCTGTTGCATAGCGGTGGCAACAACTGTGATGATTGTATAATATAAAAAAAAATGTTTTTATTGTCTTAGAAAAAAATATATAAAGGTTTGCATGGTCGCATGTTTTCAGGGTGAGATTAAATCATTGTGAAGATCATTTTTCTGTAGCAAGATCAAGACCTAACTGGTGAAATACGCAGCAAACTGAGTTGTTTACGCAAAAGAGACATAAAAAAAATGATAATAGGAACATTAAAGTTATAATGAATCATAGTACTTTGGATACTGAAGTAAATATAAAGGCAAATACTTTTGTACTTTTACTTAAGTAATGGTTTAATGGGACACTTTTACTTTACCGGGGTCACATTTTACCCAGAGTGTATCTCTACTTTAACTCAACTACATGGTTTCACCACTGTCTACAATCTCGCTTGTGCTTTTCGCTCAGACCTAAGAAATTCTGTCGCAGCAAAAATGTGAAGTAATGAATTAGCATGCGCGGCGCTGCCTCCTGAGATCATTGGAGTGTCCTGAGAAGTTTGGCCTATTTTCGCGTGAGCCACTGCCCTCTTTGCCAACATTAGCAGGCCAGTTTTCGGCTTTGTAAGTCCAGTGTGTATGTGTGTATGTGTGTGTGTGTGTGTGTGTGTGTATGGCTAAGACAGTTTTTTTATGCTTTATCAGCTCCTACTCTTCTTACACAGGTTTGGCTCCAGTCCCTGGAATAGTAAGTACTCATTTGGGGACACACTGCGTGCATTATTCAGACAAGAGCAGCTCAGAATGGCGATCACACCCCCCCACATCCTTTAGAAAAAACCCAAAAAGGGTTAGGAATCCACCACTCCCCTTTCCCCACTGCCACCCCAAACCATCACCATCCTTCTCATCCTTCTCACTGAAAAACCGAGAGGCCAAAAAGAACCTGCATCACAGTGAACCCATTCTCTCTCAGAGTCTGACATGCTTCTATTACTTTGTTTTCGTGGACCACACAGAGGCACAGACTCGGCTCACACACACACACACACACACACTCACACAAACACACAACCATTGACAAGCATGTACCTCCCTGCTGTCATGGCGACGAAGACCCCAATCTTTCTTCCACGTCGTATACATGAGGGAATAGTGTTCTTTCACACCACTGTACCTAAAATGGCTCTGATGCAATTACATGCAATGACAAGGATTTCAGAAGCTGTGGATTCAGCTGGCTGTGGATATCCAAAAACCGAACCTGACGTGACTTGATGGTAAATGTATTCAGGATTTTTAGAAGCATAAATGAACACATCTGTGGGCCGACCGACTGTAATTGAAAATGAATTGTCAATGTATAAATATTTATATTCTAATCGCAATTTCTGTACTCTGGGGGATAAATGCAAATTCGTTTGCCATCGTACATTGTCGGAGTTCCATCATACATTGATCATACATTATGGTTTTAAAATGAAAAACAAACAAACAAACAAACAAACAAAAAAAATATATATATATATATTTGATATGAATTATATGTGGAGCAGAGCTTTATATCTAATTCAAATTCTAATTTTATTTGTCACACAATGCTTTTTTATGACTGTCCAACTTGTAAACATGAAAGAAATACAATATTGTTAAAAAAATAAAAGAGTAAAATTAACGTAAAAATAAATGAAATAAGTATAAAATTATATTAAAATATAATCTGACTATAAGTGTAAGTATGAATAAAATAAAATATAATATATATACAAACAGACTGTCCATGTGCTTGTGTTCCACTAGTGCAAGTACTGCAAAGGTAATGCAAAAAAATGCAAAGTGAATATTTGTATTCACTATTAACGTGGAAAAAATATTCACTTTTATGTAAGGTAGGCTAACTAGCTAGAATTGTACATAAATGGTTACATTGGATGTCACTCTGATCACAATTTTTACCCTTTGGAATCTTAGATGCCTCAATTTTGGCCTAATCTACATAAAATCTACATATGAGATTTAAATATTTGAGATTTTTATGTAAAATCCTGTTTTTTTTTTTTCCAAAATCATTTTGAAATACATATTTTAAAGGGCAAATATAACCCCTATATAGAGTAATACATATTTATTCATTTCTTTCATTCAATACTTTTATTTCCATTAAAGGTTCAAAAAAGATTATCATCAAACCAAGAATAACTTGAGAACCCTCATGTCCTTTTCTTTTCTTCAGATCTACCCAATTCATCCCAACGCCTAACCTCTGGATAGAGTTCTCTTCAAATGGAGACCACTCTGTGTGAGGATGGTTGCGCATGAACAGCCTTAAGATCCATGAAGTTACTGAGCAACTCATGAAGGATGGATTTGAACTGTAATTAATATCCACAGTCCTACAATGAATCGCATGAACAGTTCTGCATTTAAGTGTCTATCATTGAACACCTCAACATTTATGGAAGTGTAATGAATGGACATACAGTGTTGAGAATGAGGTTTCCTTTTGAGTCTGGTTCCTCTCAAGGTTTCTTCCTCATGCCACCTCATGCCAGTTTTTCTTTCACCACAGTCGCCACTGGTTTGCTCATTAGGGATCAACTTACAGTTATAAGGAACAAACTTATAGGCACTATAAAACATGGAGCGATTTTAGACAAATTGATCCAGAATAAATGTAGACGTAGACTTATATACAATATCTTTTATACAACTCTCTAAACTCTTTATCTCTGTAAAGCTGAGACAATGTCCATTTTTAAAAGCGCTCTCAATAATAAAAAATGAATTGACATATTTGGAAGGAAGCCTGGATTGTAGGAATGTCGAAGGCTGTCGGATATGTCCAACACAAAGCTGTAAATCCATACAGGCAATTTTACAGCTTTTGTCTGAGAGGGTTTGGACTGCTATTACATCTCAGAGCTGTCGAAAGGGAATGCAGACAATCTGATAAAAGTGAGAATCCAAAGTTCCTGACATGAAGCACACTTGGCAGCTGTTAGAGTGTGAGATTGTCTTGATATCTGGAATTCTGAAAAAAAAAAAAATCTGAATTCAAGAACCATATGCTCAAAGCTGGAATTACAAGCTACACGAGCTCTGGAGACATGAGACCGCCCCTTATGCTACTTTTCCGACACATGCCAGACATGGACATTATTTCAACTCGATTTTCTCACCTGTCACATTTCTTCACCGATTTACACCAGAGAAATGGGTTTAAGACAAAAAATCTTACATGTGTTAAGCTTTTTCACTTTTCCTGTATTGCAGGACAACATTACTCCATATTACAGCTATTTGTCTTAAAATATTCAGTTATAGCTTTACGCTTTAAGAAACAATAGTCCTCCAAATGTGGGATTTTCAAAAGTTGTGTTTTCTATAGTGTTGATGGATTCTCCATTCTGATTGGTCGATAGCTGTTGGCTTATGTATAACATCATAGCAACTATTGAGCAGTTTCGAAGCAAATCACAGTTTTGTATTATTGCACTTATTCTAATACATTGTCGTTTCTATAGTAACAACATACACATGGATGAGTTGGTTTATTTTTGGAAGGAGTCTCCAGTCCTAGACGCTTCGTAACAAGTCATTCTTTAAATCAATGGTGCTTAAAACAAAGCTGGTCACCGCATTAGCTTCAAGAGAGGGAGGAAAAACAGAATGCTGTTTATAGCTGCTATAATGCAAGTGATAATAGGAACAAATTCGTTTCGTGGACCTTCCAAAGCCAATGAAATACTTCAAGACATCTTTTATTCCTTATGTACACTATGATGCTCTGTTTATATCTTGCATTATGGCTTATATGCAGGACTCCAGTTCATAAATATGGTTCAGGATGTAAAAAGAAAAAAGCAACGCAAATGCTAATGTAATCAGAATAAGGTCAGGCTCAGCATTATGACTGTAAAATGTCCTAATGTCTCCCTATGGATCATCAGTGCTTCTCCTTTTCCCTGCAAGGAAAAAACATTTCATGGATCCGTTGAGCACAAAGCCTTTTGTCATGGTTGGAGGAGAAAAAAAAACGAGGGGGTTGGGATGCGCTGGTCAGATTACGTCACCCTCTGGCCTTTTAGAGACAAAAATGAAATCACTTCCCTTTGCTTTGTCAGCAAGCATCTGGTGCACGAGTTTCAGGGGAACGGCGAGATGGAGGGATGAAGGGACGGAGAGACGGGGAGTGTCGAAATAAATTTCTTCGGTCTGGGAATGTGTGATGAGTAAGAATGTTCAGGGAACTGAGCCTGTGAGCTGGGAAAGTACTGTAGCCTTATATAGTCATGGCTACAGCAAACGTCTAAGCAAAAGAGCTGTGTTGAGCAGAAAAGAAATTCGAGACCAAATGCATTTGGTTTCAATAAATAGAGCCATGATTGCCATACACACCTCTCATGCTGAGGTACTCATATCCATTATATCAAGCAGTGTTAGACAAGGTTAAGAAGTAATTACTGTTAATTGTGGTGATTACACACAGCAGGTCAAGTAACTTTGGGGCTCAGAGAGACCGGTGAGTGGGCAGAAGAGGGTCTGGAGACAAACTGAGCCCAGACGAGCCCAGATGCGAGGAGTCTTGTTGGATATCTACTTTCACAGCTGAAAGAACATCTTAGCCTTTTTTCTTATTGGTTTCAGGGTCTCCAGAGACTGCAGGTCAGAGTGAGCAGCTCGAACATCTGTGGCTTCAGGAAAAGCAATATGTCTGTGTGCATGTGTGGGATGTGCAACACTTTGGTATATTAGACATGGTAATATTATAATGTGAATGTACTTTACTGAAATATTTCCATTTCGAGGAGACTGTTACTGTAACTTCACTCTATTTCAAAATCAAATATTTGACTTTTTTACTTAACTACATTTTGAGAAATCAGTCGTTCCTTTTTATTTATGAGGCGCTTGGTGTATCTACTGATCACCAACATACAGTTCAGCATCGGTTCAACATCAAGCAGAACATTTAGAGAGGAATAAATGATGAAGAAACTCCAGACTTGAATTTGCAAGTAGTTTTTGTGCTCATGATACTTTTAATAGATATTAATCAGTGATCGACTCATTAATATCATTCTATTAACAGATCAGTGTGTTAAGAGTAACATTTTCTTTTCACATTGTTCACATTAAAGCTGTAATGATGTAAAAATCATTGGATACTTAAGTAAATTTGAAGGCAAATACTATTGTATTTTTACTCAAGTTTGAAGGGACACTTTTACTTTTACTGGACTCATATTTTACAGAAGTGTCTCTACTTTAACTCAACTACATGGTTTGTGTTCTTCGTTCACCACTGCTTAATGAATACTCATACACGATATTGTGTAAATATTTACTTATTGCTTGTCAGAACAAATGACAGAAAATATATATAAAGAATTAATTTCAGCTCCTGACGGCTATAAAACACGGCTACTTAAGCTACAGTTTAACCAGTAACTCGACTAAGTTTTCTCATGATCAAGCATGTTAATATCCCTACAATATCCCTGGGTGCTTTTAGATTTCTGATGTTTGACAGAGACATTAACGGTCTAGACCATGATTTTATGCACTCCACAGCTTCAACATGATTGGCTGATCAGGTTTAGAGATGTTGGACTTCTGATTGGAAGGTTGTACACTGTTGCCACTGCTGGGACGTTACAACCTTTCAGTTGTACAAATTGCGATGAGGGTCTGCCAGATGCTGAAACTGTGATTGCATCACATGTGTTCCTATTAAAATGGCCATATTATATATTACGGAGTGTATTCATTCTGTTTCACAGTGATATAATGTAGACGCAAGACCACGGGTGGAGGTGATGGCTTTGTGGTTGAAATGTTGGACTTCTGAGAAGGTTGTGAATTCAAATCCCAGCACCACCAAGCTGCCACTGCTGGGCCCCTGAGCAAGGCCCTTAACCCTCAACTGCTCAGTTTTACAAATGCCAAATACCATAAATGTAAATCTCATGTGTTAAGTAAGAGCGTTCATGTTATTCGAGTGCTACAGCAAATGCTAAGTCGTAGAATAATTCTGACAATTAAGCTTATAAGCGCACACACACACACACACACACACACACACATGCATTTGTCATTTAGCTAGAGGATGTATGTAAAAATAAATTCCCTTCACAAGGTTGTCTATAATAAGGGTCTCAAGTTACGCGTCCGTTTGTAGATCTCACACTCTGAATAAATCAATTGAAAAAGCACTTCACATCATGGCTTCTGTGTGGAGTCATCTGGATCACGATGAATATCTCAGAACCTAAGTCTTGAGCCTTTTCACATCACTGCAGCTGTGGCTATTTAAAAAAAAAAGGGAAACCCAGGATAGATAGTGATAGTGTGTGGATTGAAAAGGACTGCAAAAAAAAATGATAGCGAACGCAGATGCTCCATCCTCATTACCCAGACTGTGCAGAAAGCTGAATGAAAAGCTGACCTAACCCCGTGTGTGTGTGTGTGTGTGTGTGTGTGTGTGTGTGTGTGTGTGTGTGTGTGTGTGTGTGTTGCTTGGATCTGAATCTTGGGTTCCATACTGTAGATCGTACATCATACATCATACGTCACTCCATTTGAAGTCAGAATTCAAGCTGAGATGCAGAAGAATACAAGAGGAGAAATCTTAAACCTCGTGAATTGATGAAGCAGGCTGGATCTCGTTCTCCAGCCGTGTGAAAATCGCACTATTTCTATTTCCAGCTCCTGATTTTTTTTTTTTCTCAGCCTTCCTGTCACATCACTACCGCAGTCAGTCAGCCGAGCTATTTCAGTCCCTGCTGGTTTTGTTCTGACTTCACTGTGCACCCGATTGTGCACGGCTTTTCTTTTCACGCTCAGCAAAACGGAAATAACCAAGCACTTCTCCTGCACTAATGACCAGAGAAGGAATTCGGAATGTTATATATATTCCAGCATCTAACTGCAGTTACAGTGTTGGAGTGAAACTAATTTTATAAGTGCTATTATCCTTAGAATGTTTTGCTCTCAGGAATATAAACACCTGCGTAATGGAACTTGTTTTAAAACTAATTTGATTGAAATCAGAATAAAATTGAGTACATGTAAACACTTTTCCTAAAGTAAAAACCACAAAACATCCTCGTTCTGACTTTTAAGTTACTCAAGTATTACTTAATTATATTTTTTCTTTCTTAAAAAGAAATCATAAATGGCAAGGCGTTTCCTTTACCTACCAAGTAGGAATGAAATATCTGACTTTAAAATCAGCTAGCAAAGCTAAATAAAAAAAATAGCTAGTTACATTTGTGGGCATTAGCTACATAGTTACTTTTAAGTTATCGGCATGTTAATTTAGCCAGCTAGTTACATTAAAAAACATTAGCTGGAAAGTTAGGCTTTAGATATTAGCTTGTCAAATAAGCTAGCTAGTTACGTTTTGTAGATTAGCTTTTAAAATTATCTAGTTAGTTAGTATGTTACATGAAATATTTACATTATGCTGTTGAATTAGTTAGCTTTTTTTTCATTAGTTTGTTAAAACTGCTAGCTGGTTACATTTTGGTATATTGTTAGCTTGTTATAATAATAAGCTACTATTCAGTTTAAATAGCTTGTTATTTCTGTACAATAACTTGTTTTAATTATCTACATAGTAAACATTTTTACATTAGCTTGTTAATTATTTAGTATTTAGTATAATTAGCTTGTTAAACTAGCTAGCAAGTTACAATTTTGTACATTAGCTTTAATAATTAGCCAGCTAGTTGCGTTTTGGACATTATCTTGTTATATTAGCTAGCTAGTAATTTTTTTTTTTTACATTAGGTTGTTGATTTAGCTAACAATTTTTCACATCACTTTGTTAAAACTGCTAGCTGGTTACATTTTGGACATTAACTTGCTAAATTAGCTGGCTATTTATGTTTTGTACATTAACCTTTTAAAATTTGATAGCTAGTTAGTTTTCATTGCCAAATGTGCCGTCGCATTCATTCGCAAATGTTCAATTAACATTTAAGCTAACAAAGAAGGCAAAGTCTAGTGTGAGTTAGCATAACTTTGTATTTATGATTGTTAGCTTCTCAGACTAGCTAATAGCTTTTGGTCAGCACTTTTCTACTCATATAAGCTCGAGCATGTTTACATATAGACGCTTTTTTAACTTGTCTTTTATTAAAACGCGTTTGTTTTATAAGGATTTTCACTAAGTACATCTACACAGCTTCTCTGTACCGTGTGCACACTGTGCAATATGAGGAGACGGCTAATTTTAGGATCCAGAGCTACTGTATTGTCTGCATCAGTAACAACCTTGCATCATTTCCTTCCAAAAGCTTTCAGTTTGGTGTATTCATGATCCATTAACATGTTCTGAGGGGAAAAAAGGAATTGTTTATATAGTTTCTAGAGAATTTATCATTGCAAACACTACACCATGATTTTTTAATTATCATTTACTTCATTTGTTTTTTTTTTCACTGCCCACTCAACATAGCTTTATCACACCATAATATTAACAATGGGGGTGATATGGCACTAAAGCACATGTGGACATACAGTCTGTGAAATTCCCAACATAATATTCAGTCCTTTGCAAGTTTCATTCTGTATGCAGTGTTTGTTTCCCAATGCAGTAAGCATTTCTTCCACCAGGAGACAGTGTGAATGTTTCTTCTCCAGCCTCAGTGACCTCACTAGAACTGACCGCTGAACATACACAATATGGAGCAGCCATGCCAAGAGCAGATGGTCAGCTGTAAATAAAGTCTGGGGAAGAGAACCACGAACAAAACCCGTTCCTCTGCACCCGTTGCCAAGGGCCTGTCAAAAAAACCAAAGTGTGACCACTTATTCTCCTCGTTGAGTTCAGACTCCCCCTGCAAAATCTACGTGGAAGACATCAAACGAATCGACTCCCCATGCAGCATGAGGATAATCAGGTTTTGAGACGCTGAAGCTCCCAGAGAGCTGCCTAAAACTGTCAAAACACAATGTTCTCGCTCCTCAGAACTCATACTGATGTTCAACCAAGTTATGCAGGATGAGATTGGACCTAATACTATACTTTTTCAAAAGTACTGACTCCTGTGTTCTGCAGACCAGCTGGAAGGTTTTTTTTGCCTGGATGGATTCAGGGTACGCTATTAAAACTTCTCAGAGGTATCCATTTATTTAAATAAATAGTTTACATATGAGGTGTAAGTAAACATTACATTTCTACAAATATAAATGTAAAAAGTTTGCCAGAAAGGATCACAGGACATCTGGTTGAGACTAGAGGCTTGCTTCAAGACTGCAACAAAAAAGTTTTTATATACATGCTTTCAGATCATCTTGATTAGTACAATGCATTTACAGCATCCTTAGTAACTGCCTGGTCAGGATCACCGTGGTTTAAATTACACTTATAACTCGTTTTTATTTTGCGAAAACTGACCATCTAAATCCAGAGGTGGACAGTAAGGTAATAAATGTAATTGGTTACTGTACTTAAGTAGCTATTTCACGTTTCTTTACATTAATAAAATATTTCCCTAACTCACCTATATGGTTTGTGTACTTTGTCCACCACTGACTAAATTCACAATAATGAGTGTGTGAGAGGGGGCCGGTCAGTCACTACGGCCATGCTAGCATAGTCATAGTGTAAATAGTATGAATAGGATTAACAGGGTTAGCTAGCCACGCCCATTATATTAATTTTTTATCACCACATTATCTGTGTAAAGCTGCTTTGAGACAATGTTCATTGTTAAAAGCGCTATACAAATAAAAATGAATTAAATTATCAGGTTAAATCTGAACACACAGATAGTGTCTCTGTATTTAGATCTGACCCTCTTTCAATAGCAACAACTTTCTCAGCTGCAATAACCGGAAATGTCCGAACTTTCCAGGAAGATCGATTACCCTGCGATCTACAAAATTAAGTGACACTTTTAAGCATGTAGCTGTGAAGAAGAAACAACGCAGAGTGGTTCAGACATGCACTCAGAAACCACAGCGAAACCATGATGTATTCACCATAACGACTCCCAAGTTAATGACATCAGAAATTTGGGTCATTTTATTTTCCACACTTCACTCATTTGTCCTTCCCAAAGGACCAGGGACGGTCTGGGTAATGTGCCAATGATGTCATTGCCTAAGCACTTGCCTCTATACACACAATACATTGTGGCTGCTCGGGACATAACCGCATCTGATAAGATGATGCAGTATTGGACTACTGCAAGGCTTATGCAGCTTCCTTTTGGATGCATAGTCCCCTTGAAATAATATTTAAAAAATGAGCCTCTTAACAGAATTGGCAGAAAGAGTATCGATGTCATCAGACTAATCAGATCTTGTCAAATCAAATATGGCTACACATTTAGAAGTAGAAATCATTGGCGCTGTAATGCTAAACGTCCGACTTTAGAGTTTGAAGCAAACTTCCTACGTCAGGAAAATAATGACAACCACATGGACAGCTCTTGTCTGTAATTGCTGGGTAAATTCTGGTCACCATAACATTCATAACAACGCCACCGCTCTCAATTAGAGCCTTGACTAAGAGGGACGGGCAACCATCAAGCGGCTGACAAAGCAGAAACCAGAAAACCTGTGTAAAATAAAAAACTCAAAGTTTTCCATGGAATAAGATTTTCAGTGGATAAACCACATATACAATGTCCTCACTACTAATTCTTCCGAAGCAAAACAAAAAAAAGCCATCTTGTGTTTAAAAGGTACGTGAAAACGCGCCAAAAGATTGTTGGCTGCACGTGTAAAAGTCTTTGAGGAAGGAATTTTCGGATAATATTTTGTTTATGATCGTGTGCCTTTAATGAAATTAATATCTGCGACAAGAAAAAAAAGGCACAGGGAAGTCAAAGCAACATGCGTTTGCTTTTTGTTTTGCTTCTCGCTCTCACTGGAACCATTGTGGTCTTTGTTTCCCCTCCTGCAGTGCAGGCATGTAAGCACTCTGAGAGGCAAGTAGTGGTTTTACAGAGACTTTGTGTTCTCCTTCTTTTTTTTTTAGAGGAGACTGTATTGAGTTCCAGGAAGGAGGTGAGAAAGCTTTCAGGACACGGCCTGCTCCATATGACCAGTGAAGGCCTCCGAGACGAGCTCTTGCCGAGTGACATTTAGCCGACAAGTGAGAGCACAACCGGTGGCACTTTTTATTCCAAATGGCAATATGGTCATTCAACCTTAGTAGACTCTCAAAGACGCTTAAAGGAACTATGGCAAGCATCGAGTACAAAGAACCATTACTTGTAGACTGCTGTGTTGTAAAATATCCTGTGTCCTGTTTAAAAACCACACATCTCACAGCTCTGACATTCCAGCATCCTTGAGACGTCCAGCTGTGGTGGAAACTGTCCAGCAACCTTTCAAAATTCTTCTTATAACCTCCAGCACACTCCAAAATCATCCAGGAAGAGTGGAGGGAATTTTAAGAGCAAAATGGAACTAAATGTGGAATGAGATTCTCAAAAAGCACATACTATACTTATGGCCAGGTGACCACAAACTTCTTCTCCCAATCAATGCCCTCATCCACCTTTACATGTCTAATGCCTCTGACATTATGAATCAACAAAGCATTAGGGGGCAACAGTCTGGTTCTTATTACACCTACAGGGATTGATTGTAACACAGCTTCCAGAGGTTGCATTCTGCCAGCTCTGTGGTCAATATTTTCCGGTACTCCAAACCTTCTCACCTGAGCTCAGTGATGGCCCAAGCCTCCCAGAAGATACCACACAACCTTACTGATATCTCTCCATTGAGGTAAATCCATCCCCAGAACCCCAAGCCTAACAAAATTGGACTGATGCACCTTCCGAAGAACTTTAAACTGTAGGACATCAATCCAGATTAAAAACCTTACAGGTCACCGAGCACACATGGCTTAGTATCCTGGTGTGATTCTAAATGAAGGATTTGTTGTACTTATTACCATTACATCAAAAACCACATCCTGCAGGGTGTTTTCTCTTCATCACATCCAAAGAATACAATATTTTCTCCTTAACCTCTTATACAAGCTGTAGTTATTTTTAGACTTGCTCCCTTCAACCCTCTGCTTGCTGTTTGTGTACACGATATCCGAACTGCTTGATGGTTCATAACCTCCCGGTCTACCTTCTTGAGACCCTCCTACTGAGATCACTGAGATCCACTGGCTTCCTGCTGCATCAAGAATCCAACTCAAATGACCATCTTGGCATTCACAAATACATCTACTGTATACACTGCATAATTAACATCCCCAGTTCAAACCTTTACACCTGCATGCCTACTCAGGTCTTCAACCTCAAGGTGCCTGACATGTTCTTATGTAAGGTCTAAAATTGTTCCTAACATACACCTTTTATTCACAGAGGCCTAAAGAAACTACTTTCCAAAGACCATCAAGGATAACGTGTTTATTTTTCTCAAATTGTGTTTTTATTCTTGCCTAGACTGCTGTTAAGGAACAAACCCGCATTTGATGGATCTTGGAACATCACTGGATACAAGTATGTTATTTGGAATGAAAACATAATGTGATTAAACAGATACGAATACAAGGAGAGCGGTGGGGTTTGTTGTTGGTTCTTCTTTTGCAAACAATCCTTCTCAGACAGGTTTATGTTGAGCCTGGTTAAGACTAGGAGATGACAAACCTTTGGAACGCAAAACCAGATGGAGCTGGAGGTTTCAAGAAGGTCTGAGCTTCCTATATGATATATGTTTTAATGTATATCAACAGTCTACCACAATGGCTCAGGACCACAGGTTGCATTTAAATGAGGTGTGATTAAATTGCACCTCAACAATGATGGAACTGTAATGAATGGACATTCGGTGCTGAGGATGAGGACGGGTTTCCCCTTTTGAGTCTGGTTCCTCTCAAGGTTCCTTCTTGATGAAGTCTCAGTGAGTTTTTCCTTCACCACAGTCCACCACTGGCTCACTCATTAGGGACAAACTTACAATTATAAAGAACAAACTTATACATTCTTTTATACAACTTTATAACCTCTTTATCACTGTAAAGCTGCTTTGAGGCGATGTGCATTGTAAAAAGCGCTCTACAAATAAAACTGCATTGAATTGGATACATATAAATCTCATGTAACAAACTAGGATGAAGCGCTAAATTATGGATTTTGCATAAAAAAAAATAATTCAGCGTTTTTAGGTCACAGTTCGGGTCAATTTCAGTACAGTTGGGGTAAAGAATTGCGACATAAAATTAGCATATTTTTATTTAGTTTTTTTTTTTTTATAAACGCAGTTTATGATTGTTAACATTTGTGAACATCAATAGTTTACATTTTGAAAACAATTTTTAAATAAAATGCCTGCTTGGTTATAAATATCAAAAATAAAATAGAATAAATACATTTAATTTAATACACTTTTTACTATATTGATTAAATTGAGTAATCAATTAAATATGCACAAATTAAATTAATTAAATAAAATTCAATATATGGAAAAAATGTTATTAAATAGTTTACATTTGTTAGACCCCATTTGGGTAATAAAGATGTATTATATTAAAATTTTCTAAAAATTAATCTACTTAACGATTCTAACTATTTCAGCAGACTTTAACAAATGTCTTCATTTCTTCCAGCCTCCATTTATTCACTCCCTCGATATGTGGAACTGTCAGGATTTTTTCATTTTAAGAGAAATTCTTGAAGCTGGACAAAAAAACGCTAAAGAAACTACTTCCTGGTTAGCGGCTAGAGCTAGCATGCATGCGCAAAACAAATCGTACACAGTGACACTGCGCTAACTCTATTTTTTATTTTTTCACCCCTTTGTTGTGTATGTTTTACATTTTCATAAATAAAAAAAATGCACTTAAAGTGTAAGGCGGAGACTAAACAAACTCGCGGTCCGCCACTTAATACGTTCCTCAGAGAACTCAGATTTTAACTATGTTCCGCACGTAAAAAGGATTGCATTCGATACACGTGTGAACCGAAAGCGTAGTAGCCAGGTATAAATAATAATAATATTTGAAAATACAATTTATACAAAATTATATTTTGCATTACATTTATAGAAAAAAATTATAGAAGGAAAGTCAGTGATTCTGATAGTGTTGAGGCAAGAAGAGAACTTCTTGGCACTGGTATATAATGATTCAAATACATAAATGTTCAACCTTCTGATCCAAAGTCCAATGGCTTAACCACTTTTGAGCACTAAACAGACCCAGATTGTGCGTTTGTCTTATACCACTCGGATGCTACATGATTAAATGTGAAAATAATTATACAGAGAAACATTCGGATCTGGCTCGCAGTCAAAGCACTTTCTCTGATTACAGACAATCAACAAGAAGAAGTGATTGTGCATGTAAAAATAAAACACTTTTCAAGCATCCACTTCTAATGAGATCGAGTCAAACATCTCATTATAAACCGTCTCTTCTCTCACTGGTCTCCTGATACCCCGTCACCACCACTTTTTAGGGTAATCACTTCATCTCTGGCCGAGGTCGAATTTCCCTCCCCAGTCACCCAATTTCAGGCAGTTTTGACAAATGCTATCAAACAGTAATTGCTCTGCAACAGGCCAATTTTCACCTCAGACTATCTTTATAAAGCAGGTCCCCAAGGAACATTCACGTAACAACCACAGCTTAGGGATCTACACGAAATGACTAAAAACCCCACCAAAAGCATTCTCACAAGCTGGATATTAAGTACAGGTGATTCATCGTAATTAATCTGGAAAAATCTTCCTAGCTGTTCATATATACAGAAAATGTATTATATGGTCAAAAGTGTGTGGCCACCTGACCATAAGCTCTATAATGTATGGAGGTTTTGAACATCCTATTCAACATTGAGTCCCCATTTGCTGTTATAATAACCTCCACCCTTCTGGGAAAATGTTTCACTAGATTTTGGAGTGTGCTTGTGGAGATGGTGCTCAGAGCTCATATGTGGTCAAAGCTTTATAGCAGCAAGATCTTCTTCTCCAACCCATTTAATCCATATTTTTATGGAGCTGGTTTGTGTCACGGGTGTCAATACTTTTGGACATCTAGTGTATATGATACACTTTACCACAAGATGTTGTAATAATAATAATAAGAAGAAGAAGAAGAAGAAGAAGAAGAAGATAACAATTAAACATAAAAAAGAAATATTCAACAAAATAAGAATAATTAAAAAAACATTTATGTATTTTTTGTGACCCAGAGAATAAGGTGTGTATATATATAGTAAATTAATATTATTAATATCTAAATATTTTTGATGATATTAGAATAATTCATTTAAATAATAGTTTTTTTTAAGTAACAAAATAAACTACAGAAAATAATAAAAAAATAATCAAAATAATAATCAAAAACAAAACAAAAAATTAAATGTATTTTTTTGACCCAGAGAATAAGGTCATCAAAAATATAATAATATATATTATTAATATTATCATAATATATATGATTATATTAATATCTAAATATTTTTTATGATATTAGAATAATGCATTTAAATAATTGTTTTTTTAATTAACAAAATAAACTACAGAATTTTTAAATCAAATTATGTCAGTTTGTAATTATATAAAAAAATGTTAGATGAAAAGGACAAAATGATGAATGACAGAGGTGAAAATATTAGTTTCTTCGATTCAAAATATGAAATATCTCAGTATAATGAGTTATTATTCCCAACTAAGAAGATAATATCTTGAAATAGTGAAATTCAAAAGCAATAAGAACTCTCTCGCTCTTATATTATCTTTACCTTCGATTGTAATAATGCATTACATTTCATAGAAAGCGAAACGTTAAATGTGAGCTCTGGAGGATGTAATATCTGCACAGAACTTGGCCCAAAATGTCTGACAGGCAAACTGCAGGCTTCATGTACAAGCCGAATCTGCCAAGTCTTTCAGTGGCATGTCTGCAGAACGGCAGTCTCGGCAACAATTTACAGCTGGACGCGAGCCATGAGCGATGGCCAGAGGAATAACATGCTGAACGATCTGTTCTATGCCTTATTTAACCATGCGATCAAAATCAATCACAGCAAGGAGTCAAGTGTGTTCCACTTCCTGTATCGGGGGCCGGAAAAGTAAAGGACGGAGTAACGGTGTGACAGGGTGTGAGACGAGATGTCATGTCGTCTTTAACATGAGGTTTGAGACGTGATGAAAAGCAGCTATGGCACCAGTTATGGTCTGTAGAACACAATTTGCTTGCTCGATTGCTCTCATCAGCGCTACACACCACCGTGTCTGCAAACAGAAACACTCGAGGGATGTGTGAAGAGGCAATCGGTGAACGTCGTGCTCATCTGATGATGCTCACAAACCCACGTTACCTCGCTTGCTAGACTCGCACGCCAGAGAGCGGGGTTTTTTTTCTCTACAAGAAAAACAATAAGTGAACCGATTAAACATATGACCGTGGATCATTAGTGAATTTTAAGCTTTCTGATATTAACCGTTTCCGCCAGGTCACAAGTTCTAGATCGGATTCACTTGCTTTTCGAATTTAACAAATTTACGAATATTCAATTAGCATAACATTGAGCCAATTCAGCTATTAATCAAACAAACTGATCGAAAACACAGAGTTAAAAAAAAGAAAAAATCCGTAGCTAAAAAATTTACACTCCCTTCATTGAAGTGTCCAATCTAACAATTTTGATATAATGTTAATGATGATCCAATATGATAATCAAATTATCGTTAACCACATCATTAAACACTGCAAAACAGTGCCTGGTTTGTCAGAGGATTCCACAAAAAAATGTATTTTTGTTACAATTTACTGCACATTACTAACCAAGCGATTCCTGACTGCACATCTGGTAATAATAGACCCTTCCCTACCCTCCTTAAACCTAAAATGGATTATTGCCATAACGTTAAGGGTCACGTCCCTCGTGCTGTCACTGTCTTTTCAGTTTCGAGTACATCCTCTTGTCCATCTGTGCTTGGGTTAAGCTGAGGGTCAGAAAAGGTGGTGTCAGCTTTATCTATTCAGATTCAATGAAGCAGGCGTGGCAGATGCAGTAAAGTGGCACCAGGGACAATAAAGGATCCACATGAACACAGCAGCCCAGTCCTCCCACTTACCCCGTCATTCCTCTCGATTTCGGTACAGGATACATCTGTTCACTGCGTTAAGAATTTACGAGGACCCAATTATAAGGTCACAGCTTTCACAGAAGGTTTCATTGAGTGAAACATTGTAAAACACAAAAGCCTACTCTACTACATCGTGACTTTAACGATCGGGTTTCGTTCTTCTGACAGAAATCTGTCACTTTTTCACTGTTGATATATATATATTTTTTCTTTGGAATTAAAGGTCACAATTAGAATTAGGGTGTTGTGATATTAGCACTTTTCTTTCTACGCAAAAAAACTAGGTCATATAACGATATGAAGATTTACTTCGACCAAACAATTATATAAATGTACAGATATTCTACTTTATTTTCATTCGAAAACCATATTGCATCATGCTAGCTATTTAGCTAAACCATTAATCATGCTTTTTAATGCTAATCAAGAGTACTTGAATTTGATTCAAAACAAAAACATTGACATGAAAATGAAAAGGTAGTGTAGTGTCTTCTCATACCACATCTTGATGAAAATTGTAGCTATGATGTAGTTGTAGCTGTAGATATTTCTATTACCCCATGCTAGCTCCGAGGCTAAACCATTCCTGAACTAAGCTGCCATGCTATTTATGCTAATCAGAAGTACAGGATTAGATTTGATTAAGAACAAATAAATGTACACAAAAATAAAAAAGGTAGTGTAGTGTTTTGTCTCCTCACAAATGTAGCGTGTTACTGAAAAAATATATTATTTACTACAATTTAGTATTATTAAATTTTCTCATATCTTTTTTTTTCCTCATGTTCTCTTATATTTTATACTAATAAACCCTTTTGTGCACAATTTCCTAACAGCCTTCCAGGTTTTCAGTTTACTGCGAGTTGTATTCTGCATACGATTATGTTTGTGACCAATAAAAATCTTGAATCTTAAAAATGTAGCAAAACAAGCAGCAGCATTGCAGCTATGATGTAGCTGTAGATATAGTAGCTAGCCTTGTTACTAGCTAGCCATTTCCCAACACTGCATGTAAGAGCCTTGTAAATACAACAGTCATTTAATTATGAAAGTTTGTGCAACTAAATTGCTAAAGAGCATTGCTTGCTGTACACACACTTGATTGATTATATACTCTATGTAGACCTTATATGCAGAAAGAGTAACACATAGAACCTCAAGCCAAAAGCTATCAGAATTCTCAAGTGTCACCATCCGAAACGACGCAGCACATACAAGAAACAAACAAAATTCGGTCCGCCATTTCACGCTGAATACTGACTAGCCATCTGTTTCGGGCAGAAAACAGCATGTCGAACCCTCAGACAAATTGGCTTCTAGTGGAAACCTATGTGTATTAGCGGGCTAATAGAAAATACAGACTGGTGTGCATATGGATGATAAGTGTAGAAAAAAAATTAACATGTCTGAAGACACCGGGTAGCAACTACGGGCACGGTGAATCCTGGGGAAGTAGGTGCCAGTGCTTGACTCAGCAGCCTTCTTCTACAAGAAGAATACTGCATTTTGCTTGCATTTTTGTATACGAGACACACAACACAAGATGAAGCTATAATGTATGATATATATGTAATTGACAATTAAGAAAATTTGCTCTGATACAGTATATTAGACACAACATACAACATAAGTCATGGCAGTTCATAAATTCAGATATGCAGCTTATACTAGTGTGTAGCGAAGTGCACAAACACAGCGAAAAAGGGGGGGAGAACCGAAGGCAAAGTTTCCAAGATGCCTGCCAAGCAAGGGTTTTCATCATGGCCTCTGCTAAATTATATCTGTCATGGTCATAACTCAAGTGTTTCGTTCCTAGCTTAGCCGCGCAATTCCTCGTTATATAACCGATAGAACTGGTTTTTAAAGCGTTCTCCCGCAGTACTCGAGGCTCGAGCTCTGCGCTGCTGCAGTTCAGATGAAACTCTGAGAGGTTTTTTTTTTACAGTGTTAAAATCCATGACAAGTCTGCAGCACGGAGGAGCGTCCGTCAGAAAGATTCTCTCGAACACACTGCAGTCCAGCATCGACAACATTCGGCCAAAATGAGCGAATTTTATGCAGAACTTGCCCAAGAGCAGCCTCCCAGAATTGCTCCTGAGGGACTAACCATTAGACCTTAGAATGAGTATATACTATATTTACGTGTATATATATATATGTGCATTTTACACCTAGTCCTTCAGTGGTGTCCTGCCTGAATCAGTCCACCTCTTAATACCACCATTATGGCGCCATGGCTATAGAAAGCATCAATATTATAGAGAAGTGCAGTAGGACAGAGCGCTGCATCACACACAAGAATCTCATACAGTGAGAATGAAAGTCATCACTAAAGCAAGAAACCCAATGAACACCATTTAACTCGTCTCCTTTCACTGTTACACAAAGCTGCACTGCCCACATACATGCATCATCTCCAGCAGAAGCATCGATATTCACCTCATAAAAATTTTCCATGCATTTTTGTGCATTTTTTCTGTGCATTACGGTTTTCCCAGGGGGGTTTAAAAATGAAGAAAAAGAAAAGGCAAAAGTAAAAACAGGTAATGAAAAAGCTGAACGACGCTTTTCTCATCGTGTCCATTTGTAAATGTCCTTGTAAGTATTCAAGCTTGTGCTACAGATGCTGTTGAGAGATCTAGCCAATGGATGTGAAAATGCCAACATTACTGTACGCCTGTTGGATGGCCTCGGTGTCACCAGCTCAAAATCTGATTGGTTAAAACAACACCTTCAATAAACATAGATATTATTTAATAGGCAGTGTTTACTTTGACCCCGGCTACGCGTGAAAATGCTGAAATCTGATTGGATAGAAACTCAAACCAAAGCTTACACTCGCTATGAAATGAAGAAAATAAATTCGTCAGTCAGTGATTCTGATTTAGAGTTTAACCCAGCAGAGAAGGTCTTGCTGGCCAGGACGGCCCACCACTGGTGTATACGATGCGTGACGTAAACATCTGTCAGCCGACCTCAGTTAGGTTTGTTAAATTGTTGGCTCTTGTTGAACAGTGAAACATGTGCCGTCACGCTGAATGATGCTGATGCAGTGTGTAATCTACTGAACACACTTAAGTAAAAGCCCAGGTTCGATCTCAATGAAACGTATGTTAAAAAAAAAGACTCATTATACTGAATGATCAGAAATATCAGAAATCCAACGAGTGGATTACGGAAGTCGAGATCCAAATCGCGCTCTCCTAACAAGACAAAACCAGGAAGCGGTCCAAAATCCCAAACTCAAGAAACAGGAAGTAGAGCACAAAAACAACAAGGTCTTGTAAATCGTTCTCAGAGTCTAATGGGTTCTATTTTTTCTTTTACTTCCTCATTTCCTTTCCTTGTATTTTGTAAATTCTTCCTCTGTGACCATGAAAAAACTTGAGGCATCTTGTTAAAGCAACAGATCTTACTGACGTCGCTGCTGAATGTTTTTTTTCTTTCCAGGAACAGAAAAACAACCTGAACATATAATTCATTGTCACAATCTCTACAAATCCAAATGTTCCACTAGTTTATTACTTATTTCCACATATTTCCTGTGCGACTACAGCATTACATAATGTATATTACTGTTTTTGGAAAAGTAATGTGAGGATTCCTGAAGCCTTTATTCACGAGCTACAATGAGAAAAACCAGACTGATCAAGAAAGAAAGGAATCTCCAAAATTCCAAAATCCTACTTTAATGCAACAGTAGCTGATATAACTACCCTTTACAACTGCATTGACCAGAAAAGCATCTCAGAATGCACATCGGGTTCTAGTCAACACAGGCTCAACATACATCTGACAATCAAATTGTGTGTTTCTGAACATCTTATTCCACATATTTGCTGTTATAAGAACCTCCACTCTTCTAGGAAGATATTTTACTCGATTTTGTGGAGATCCATTTAAACGCAACGGTGTTACTAAAGTTAGGCACTGATGTAGATGAGAAGGTGAGGAGGCCTTGTGGAGCAGTCAGCGTTCACATTCATCACAAAGGTCTTTGAATGGGTTGAAACTCTATAGCAGGAGATCTTCCACTAAAACTCAAGATCTTCATGGATCTGTTTTTGTGTTGTTATGCTGGAACATGTTTCTAGTTCACGTAAATGGAAATTTTCTTGCTACATCCAATGACGTCCTGCACAATTATGAGCCCCCCAATATTTTTATCCATGTAGTGTAACTAAACCATTAAAGACCTCTAAGTAATTGATGCAATATGAGCCTTTAGAAGGTTTAGCCTTCCATTACCTGTTTTAGTTTCTACCACAGAGGACGTCCCCCAGCATTGGTGATTATTAATACACCTGGATCTGAATTCGTTCTAGTCTCAGACATTGGATTTAGATTGATCCAGGTTTAATTCACCTTCAAAAAACAGTGTACAGAACCAGGAATAACATTATGACCACCTGCCTATTATTATTCTCTTTTTGTTGCTTAAACAGTTCTGATCCATTGAGCATCAACAGCATGAACATCTTCAGCAGTTTGAGCTACAGGAGCTCGTCTGTTGGATCGGATCACAGGGACCAGCCTTCACTCCTCACGTGCATCAATGATCTTCGGCTGCACGTGACCCTGTCGCCGGTTCACCACTGTTCCTTCCTTGGAGCACTTTTGATACATCCCACAAGAGCTGCAGTTTTGGAGATGCTCTGACCCAGACGTCTAGACGTCACAATTTGTCAAACTCGCTCAAATCCTTACGCCCATTTTTCCTGCTTCTAACATCAACGTTGAGGACAAAATGTTCACCTGCTGTCTAATAAATAAATCCACCCACTAACAGGTGAAGAGATAATTAGTGTTATTTACTTCATAATGTTCTAATTTCATAATCTTATGCCTTGTCGGTGTATATCAGAGCGTCAAAAAAATCACGAGGCTGAAATCTGACGGTATTTGATCAATTACATGCTGGCACATCAGGTCCGTTAAATAAAAAAAAAACTATCAATCCTTTACATGTGTGTCCAGAAAGACAGACGTCAGCAGAGCACGCAGGAAACACAGGATGAACCGAGACTGGCTTCAACAAGATTGATGTCTGTAGGGTATTAAAATTCCACTGCAGCAGTCCGGTGAACCCCCACCAGAGCTGAAAGACAGAGTGCTTGCCAAGAATGACGAGGCCTGGTGCAGCCTGTACTTCCTTCTGCCCTCCATCCCTTCCCTTTTCTAAAAGCCTTTTCAGTTAACGCTATCGAACAGCAGGACAAAACGTCAATGATGTTACGTTACACAATGGGTTGGGGGTGTACATCTGATACGAGAGACAGTAAGAAGAAGAATGAGTAAAGGGTTTTTAAAAAATGGGATCAAACTCTCCTTTGTATCCAGACAAAGAGTGTGGATTGGAGAAATTACATCTAAATTCCTGACCGGACTGGAGTAAAAAAGCTTAACCACCAATCACTAACTGCCCACCCTGTTATGGTTTTGTATGCTCCTGCAGTGTGCTTACCTCAGCACACTGCAGCCCCGGCTATGAGAATCTCCCCCTCCCTTCCCGTATCACTCCTACTCCTCTTCTACATCATGCTAACTCATCATTTCCAAATAATGTATTCTTTAATTTTACACTCCAACAGTTGCTTTTTTCCTCCCACCACCTCCACCTCCACATCTTAATACTCCACTTCACACAAAGCCAGAAATAAACCCACATCCAGAATCGATCAGGTACTGCAGATACCCTGCAGCTCCCGAGATCCTCCTCCTGCGTTAAAAGGACCTGTAATCAATCCCGTTAACGCGGTTTCACTTTTAATGCTGCCACTTGACGAGGCTCAAAACCCTGTAACGTCTTTTCAGCAGCTTGGATATTTCTGCCAATTTTCCATATGATGCATTAATTCAGATGATTACGAGAATGTCAGTGTGCCGCTAATAAAGCTAATGTTTCAGCAGGTTATAAAGCTCTAGATCTGGAGCTGAAAAATAAAAAGAAACGCTACAAGCGTATACGGTTCAAAGAGGAATGAATTACAGGGCAAATATCGGGTGTGGATTTTACAAGATGGTCCATATGAAGAGGCCTTGAGGTAGTGATACTATTACACAATGCAACTCAGATAGCGTGGCTTGGGGGGCACATAATTGAAGAGCACGTCTTTGGATGTGGTAGCATGAAATTTGTCCTTCACTTGAACTTGTGCACAAAACCAGCTCCATGAACAGACTGTATGAAGGTTGGAGTGGAAGATCAACTGCTATAAAGCAACAATTCCAATTGAACAATGATTGTGAATGTTGACTGCACCCCAGGCCTCCTCACCTCACCTACATCCGTACCTGACTTTACTCCACTCTTCCCAGAAGAGTGGAGGTCATTCTATCAGCAAATGAAGACTAAATGTGATGTATATTATAGATGTATAAAAAGCTATCTTATAATCAAGTGTCCACAAACTTTTATAGCTTTGGTGTACAGATACTAAATGTGCTAAAATAAATTAGCCGTGTGATTGTAAAACGTTGAATAACTCCAATGCTGTAAACATGAATGGACTGTAGTTATTACTGCTCAGCATCTCGTCAGAAAGAAAAATCACTAATCCTAATGAATGGCATCAAATGAATCAAATGAATAGAAACAAAAAAGAATCTGCATTTTCTTTTCGGTCGTGATTTGGTGAAAATAACGGTTCGGAGTGCATGATCTAATCTCTAAATCCTCCTGCATCAGCCAAACTCTGTGAGTCCTGGGATTGAGAATTAATCAGTGTGAATGGTGTTATATTCCAGATGGAAGTGAGGCTGAGCAAGCAGCCAGATGGACTTCTGAGACCTCAGTGTGACGACGCCATCCGTCCACAATGACACCATGTCCGTGAAAAAGCTGACCTAAAACAACCCAAACTAAAATGATCTTAGATTCTAATATATTATAGGATGGTTTGGACATGTGCAGAGGAGGGGCATGGGGTATATCAGTAGGAGAATGCTGAGGATGGAGCCACCAGGAAGGAGGAAAAGAGGAAGACCAAGGAGGAGGTTTATGGATGTGGTGAGGGAAGACATGCAGGTAGTTGAGTTGAAAGAGGCAGCTGTAGAGGACAGGGGGGTATGGAGACGGATGATCCGCTGTGGCGACTCCTAATGGGAGAAGCCGAAAGAAAAAAAAGAAGAAGATTCTAATATATTATACGATATGATATGAGTAAAAGTATTGGAAATAAACATATCTGGTTCTTCTCCAAACTGTTAGCACAAAGATGGAGGCATAATGTTGTATAGGATGTCTTTGGATGCGCTAGCATTACTTTGTACAAGAAAACCAAGATCAATGAAGATCTGCTCTACATGAATTGAAGTAGAAGATCTTCTGATATAGAGCTCTAAACCCTATTGAACACCTTTGGGATGAATGTGAAGGCTGACTGCACCCCCAGGCCTCCTTACCTACATCAGTACATGACATGACAGTCCTGTGGCTGAATTAATCTCCACAAATCTCCACAAAATCTAGTGGAACATCTTCTCAGAAGAATGTAGGTTATTATAACAGGAATTGGGGAGTATATATGGGAACAGTATGTTCGAAAGGAAGCTTTTGTATTTTTTTTTTATATATATCACAAGTTAGTAAATGGTATACGTCCCCTATAAAGCAGATCTTCATGGAGCTGGTTTTGTGTCTCCTAGTTCAAAATGTATGCTACCGCATCCAAAGACGTCCTATAGAAATTGTGCGCCTCCAGTTTTGGGGTAACAGTTTGAGGAAGAACCACATATGGCTGGAAAACTCAGGTGTCCCAATACTTGTGTCCATATGATGTATACCTTCTTAAATACAGCACTGTACCAATAAAAAACATAACCCCTGATTACGTGTAGAGAAACATTTCCAGCCCATTAACACTGATAATTTCTACAATCAGCCGAGTCCCAAACTGCTGCTGGCATTTAAAATTAAAGCACATAACGAAGGTGTCCTTATTTGCAGTGAGGCTACAAACAAACAAACAAACAAATAAATAAAACCCAGCAAGTAACAAGTAAATCAGTTGCCCACCTCCATCAAATTGTTCAAGTTCTCAGGAATGTTTGTACATGATGAAAGACTCGGAAAGTCTTTTTTTTTCTGGAGAAATCGCATCAACAGCATAATTGAATCTATGACTTCGAGAAGGCTCGCTGTGAAGCGTGGCATTATGGGTAGCGCCTATTTATAGCCTATATAATCTGTGTTTGTACTGATCTCTCATGCATGAAAGCATAATGTGAACCGTGCCTCTTTTTCAGCTCCTGTGAAAGCCGGCAATAACGGAACCAGATGTATTCCATTAAAATTAAACTACAGGACCATCCATGGAGTACCTACACACACACACACACACACACACACACACTTACACATACATTTACACCTAATTTTATATTTGTATATTATTGTCATTTCAGTCAGATTTATCGGTACGTAAAGAGTTTAGGTTTAATTTTGATCTTCCAAAAATCATTACTTTTTCTATTGGGTGAAGTTTCAGTATAATAACATTAAAACACTAATATTTGAAATATGATATACTATTAAGTGTAAACGGTTACTTGATAAGGCAGAAATTAATAATTGATGATAAGACAAGATGATGTGTTTCAAAATAACAGATGCTAGATGCTAATAAACATCTCCACTCCACTCAGAACGCAGTTCATAGCGGAGACTGCTATAAATGTGCTAGCAATGGCTAATCCTCCATCTTGCAAATAGTAAAAAAACTTTATATTTTTTACACCCAGTGCATTTTACAGGTCGGAGGAAACCCAGAGAATTCAGAGGAAACCTGGAGGATTCAGAAGAAACCCGATACGGACAGTATTCAGAGTTAAGGATTGAAAGAGTTGTGAAATGGCAACCTAAAAATAATGACAAATGATCTGTGGTTTCATCTTATCCTGTCATATACAAGCTCTAATTAGACATACAGTCCTCATGATGAACTTTATGAAGAACCCCTGCGGTTTCCACAGAGTGTTTGTAGGTATATTTAGGTCACACTCTTAATATTCTAATAGCTTATACAAAACCTAGAACACAACATGTAACTCAAATAACTTTGTGCTCCTGATGTAGCAGAGACTAGTGCTCCTGTCCCTTTCCTTTCTTCTGGATCTGCCTGAATCATCACAACGCCAAAAATTTCTAATAAACTAAATAACTAATGTGTTTGACTTGTTAGCAGCAGTTAGCAGCCGGTTGATGCTGGTTTACGAAGCCGAGTGTGCAGTACGTAGCTATTACAGTTAGCTTGCTAGTCAAATCCAATCCTTATGGTAATAAACCACAGATTTCCATTAGCATTAGCAAAATAGCAAATCTTCATTGTTTTTTTTCCCTCTTTACTCGTTTTTTTTCAGGAGCGCCAGATTATGTGAAGAACAAACATTTCCAGCCCGTACATGCTAATCATTTCTACAATCTACCTGAGTCCCAAACTGCTGCTGGCATTGAAGATTATAGCAAATAAAGGAGGCGTCTTTACAGTTAATGCGACAAATAAATAAGTCAATAGACAAACAAATAAATAAACAACCCCCAGTTTGTAATCTAGATCTGTTGCCCGGAGCGTTAAAATGTACCCAAGTACTTTGGAATATTCGAACACGTGAACGACTTGGAAAGTAATATCCTGAACAGCGTAATCAAATCTATGACTTTGAGAAGGCTTGCTGTGAAAAACGGCATTATGGGTAGCGCCTATTTATAGCCTACATAATCTGTGTTTGTACTGATCTCTCATCGAAGCTAATAGGAAGTCCTTTTTACTAAAAACTTATATTTTAGAATATATTTAATGAACGGTGATTAGTAGGTCACTTGGCACTAGCTGGACGACAGTAGGACCTTCTCCACGTCCCATAAAAGAAGACACATGCGATACGATTGTGTGAACGCAGGGTTATTTGTCTGTCTGATCCCATTGTACATAATATCTTCCCATCTATGGGACAAGCTAGATTAGGCGAGACGAACTGACGTCCCAGAGAAGGATCGTTTCCTTAAGGGAAACTGCAGCAGGACGGATTGTGGCGAGAGCCATGAAAACCAGCATGAACAGGAACAGAAGTCCAGCAGTACTCTGGCTGACCTTTTCAAAAAACAAGCCGGGATTTTTTTTTTGGTACTGTTTATTTTTTCGGACAAAGGAGAAGAAGAATGCTCGAAAATAAAAACATAAACACCATTCCTGAGCGATAACTTGTTTTGTTGTCTCTCTGATGATCAGAACGATTGAAAGACCTGCATATGGATGATTCTTTGTTAAAATACCCTCGCTTGTGCCTATAAGCAGAGTCGTTATCATCGCAGCATGCTAGCATGGCCACATGAAGTCTTATCACTGCAACCAGATGTTAGCAAGAAGCATCAGAGTGGATTAGCATCAAAGGTGGGCTCTACCAGATGTTCTAATTCATCCAGGAATGGGAAGCAGGCTAAGGGTAGCATTGGAGGAACCTCAGCTTGCTTTATTCATTTAAAAGATGCATCTGGTGAAAAAGGATTCTCAGTAAAACCAATAAATGAATGTGGAAGATGATGTCCTGCCTTAACCTTAAAACCTCAGGGAAGAGATTTTATAATTTCCTCCATTAGACTCAAGGAGAGTGCAATTATACACACACATATACAACCCGAATTCCAGAAATGTTGGGATTATTTTTATTTTAATAAAATGAAATCTAAAAGACTTTTAAATAACATGAGACAATATTTTATTCACAGTAGAACATAGAGGACATAAATGTTTAAACTGAGAAATTTTAAACTTTTATGCACAAAATGAGCTCATTTCAAATGTGATGCCTTCTACAGGTCCATGGTGTAGCATCTTCTCTTCTTTTCAAAACAACTTGAAGATGTCTTGAGGTTATGAGTTTTGCTGTTGGAATTTGGTCCCATTCGTGCCTGATATCGGTTTATATGTTGTAGCATATGTTGCTCTAAAACCTTTATATACCTTTCAGCCTTTATTGTGCCTTCCAAAACCTGCAAGCTTCCCATACCGTATGCACGTATGCACCCATACCATCATCAATGCATGCTGGAAGGTCCCTCTCCTCTTTAGCCCGGAGGACACGGCGTCTGTGATTTCCAACAAAAATGTCATATTTCGACTCGTCTGATCATAGAACACTTTAAAACAGTCCATTTTAAAAGACACGACAGCACTTCTGGACCATGTTCACATATGGCTTCCTTTTGCATGATAGAGCTTTAGTTGGCATCTGCAGGCAGATTGTGTTTACTAACAGTGGTTTCTGAAAGTATTCCTGGGCCCATTTATTAACGTCAATGACACAATCATGCTGATGAGTGATGCAGTGTCGTCTGAGGGGCCCGAGACCATGAGCATCCAACAAAGGTCTTCTGCCTCGTCCCTCACACACCGGGATTTCTCCAGTCTCTCTGAATCTTTTGATGATGTTATGTATTGAAGATGATGAGCTTGCAAAGCCTTTGCAATTTGACGGAACTTTTTTTTAAGTAGTCCACAATCTTTTTATGCACTCTTTCACAGATTGGAGAGCCTCTACCCATCCTACTTCTGAGAGCCTCTATACAACATCCCTTTTTTTAGCTAATCATGTTACAGACCTGATGTCAATTAAATTGATTAGTTGCTAGATGTTCTTCCAGCTGAATTTTAAAAAGATTTCTGGCTTTTTCTGGCATATGATTTAAAAGTCTTTTATTTCTCATTTTTTTAAATTAAAAAACCTCCCAACATTTACAGAATTACAAGTTGTAAAGGATATGGCGTATGTTTATAGACACCTGAACATAAGATTGGTATGTGCTTCTTTTTGAACAAGATCATATACTCCAACTCATGGAAAGCTGATCTTCATGGAGCTGGCTTTGTGCACAGGGGTATTACAATTGTGTGCCTCTGACTTTGTAGTAACAGTTTGTCAAAGAATCACATATGGGGTCCAAATTATTTTAGTAATATATTGTATACATTTATATTTAGATATCTGTTATTTCAAATATAGAAAGACATCAGTATGAGGTTTAATGTTTACCTTCCAAATTAGGATACTGTTAATGTTGCAATGTTTGTAGAGTCGAGTGATACAGCGCCTCCGGTGGGTGAGAAAAGAATTACACAAAGAAGTCAAAATCAAGCAGGAGGCTGATTTCTTTCAAACCCAGAGTGTAGATTTATGCAACCAATCAGTGACAGTCATGTCACTAACATTAAATTATCTCTTTGATATTAATAACTGTAATAATAAGGATTAAAACTTTTGGAATAAATCCAAAAAGATTCTTAAGAAGAGCCTCAGAATCAGGATCTTCCCACAACTGAAAAATGGACACATTTTTTTCCCCATTAGCGAAAAAGTTAATGAGCTAGCCTGTGATCCTCCTTCAATAATTCTACTTCTGTTCTAGTTCTTCGTTACTTCCGTTTCTATGAAGATATCCACTCATTCTGTGTCTTGACTATCTATCACACACAGCCTTGAGTCCATGAGAACAGAGGCCAAAAGAGCACACACCCACACAGTGCTCCATTATGTGTGAAGAAGTGTGTCTTCCCGTCAAATACGTCGCTGCTTCTTCTCGAAATATATCACGGGTGTACATTACCGACAGCTGCCAAGTCTTTCTGCCTTCTTTTCTGAAGCAGTTGGCCCAAATTTCAGCCCTGCATGAATATGTAGGAGTACACATTCCAGAGGCATTTATAAACCTACCCCCCAAACACACACACACTACGATAAACCAGGAATCAATCACAGGAAACGTGAACATGATTACAACCTCATCCAGGAGGAATGCAGGAATCAGACCACTGGACTTTGAGGTTAAAACTCCCCGAGGTGCTATCATAATCTCACTCTCAAACACAAAACGGTTACACTTAAGAGAGCGACACACCATATGAGCATTTGCAGAGCTCTCGGACGTTTCTTGGCAGACGAAAGCAAACAGGAGAGACGTCTCTGGGGCACCCTGTGCAGTCTGAATTTTTTTTTCCCCCAGCTCTATTTGTGTATCGTTCAGAAGACCATGGCGAGAAGCACAAAGGTTCGAGGTTGACGGCTTTCCAGCTCCGAAGAAAGAAACGTTTCTTTATTTCCAAGAGGGGTGGGTATTATTCTGCAGTCAGAGCGAAAGTCCTAAATGGTTTACACAAGGATGCGTCTCACGGCGTCTCCATGTCCAGCCCTTCTCACCAAAAACCAGACCAGAACTTTCTTTCTCTTTCTCGACAATTAGTTTGATCCAGAAAACTGCCAAAGAGCCGATGCGTTTCCATGCCTCATACAAACATCTGGTTTAGTTCCGAGCAGTGTATCATCCATGGTGGAAAACATTTGCGCTAATTCATGTGGTAGTGTCAATCAGCGATCCATCAATAACTTGAAACCACTTCATTATTCATCTCAACAAGTGCCAATTTTCACGTGGAGAATTTTAATGTCAGATGGCACACTTGGGTCTTGTTTAAAACATCCCTTAATCTAACTGATGGACCCCATTGATACCTGACTTCACTAACGTCCTTGTGGCTGAATGAGCAAAATATCTCTACAAGCATACAACATCTTCTATGAGACAAGAGGCATCTGACTTTTCCAGCCATATGTGGTTCCTCCACAAACTGTTTCCACAAAATTGGAGATACACAATTGAGCAGGATGCCTTTGAATGTGGTAGTATGAAATTTTACCTTCACTTGAACTATGAGACCCAAATATGTTCCAGCATGACAATGCACAATCCTGTGCACAAAGCCAACTCCATGAAGATACGCTTTCAATAGGTTAGAGTGGAAGATCTCCTGCCATAGAGCTCCAACCCTTGTGATGAACATCAACACTGACTGCACCCCAGGACTCCTCACTTTCTCACCTACTTTAGCATCACCTGACCTCACTAACACCCGTGTGGCTCACTGAAACCTCCACAAATCTCCACAAATCTAGTGAAACATCTTCCCAGAAGAATGGAGGTTATTATAACAGCAAATGTGGACTCAATGTGGAAAGTAATGTTCAAAAAGTGTATTAGTCTCCATGTTCCAGACCCCAGTGCATTCTATTTCCACCTACAAAACCTGGAAGTCCAATTAAACCTTCTCCTGTAATCAAGACATTTTCCAGTCACTATAATTTCTAACAGGAAATAAACCGGACGGCAAAGATCACAGACTTGGGAGACGTAGCCATTAATTACTCCAGAAAAAAAACCTTGCCTACTCCTCAGCCTTACGTTCCTCAGCAGCGCCATTAGATCATCCAGCACATTCCTTGTTTGATATTCGATAACGGACAAAAGGTTGTGTATCACCTTTCTTACGAACTCGAATATCTCCCCTTTCCTAAGGCACACCATCTATTCAGGACTCGAGATCTTGGAGAAGTCCTTGAGATCTCGTATTAGGAACGATCATCAAAGCCTGCTTACCTTTCAACCTTCTCGCTTTCGGGTGTTGGGCATTTTTCATCTAGCTCTGTGAAGTGGGCAGGGTGGAACAGAGCTCGCTTTGTTTTCACATTTGGTGATCGTGAAGGATTATTGACATGCGTGAGTGTGTATGTGGTGTAGCTGTAAATGGGACAGGTAGAAGAATGAAAAGAATGGAAGAAATACCAGGACCAAGGACAGTCGTACTCATGGAAAAAAAAAGCTGAATTATGTGAGAACATGAACATACCATTGAAGTCATCTTAAGAGATGATGGTGCTGATAAATCTGAGCGTGTCTGTAGATTTTTTGAGGGTCTCAGTTGGAGAAATAAATTGTTAATGTGGTCACCACATGTGACTAAGTTTCATCCGGTATTTGATTACATCAATTCGAGCCGGATTCTTAGTACAGTCATGAAGCTTCTGTAACATCATCCGAATCATCTCCTGATGTTCTCTCCACCCCTTTTTTGTCCTTTTTTAAATCATGGCATCTGAATCTGAAGTGTCTGGCGGTTTATAATTTGTTTGTCTGTTTATACCTGGAGACGTACTTGGGCGCTTGGAACACATGCATCCAACGAATCGTTCCTCGTACGCTGCTGCCTGTTGCGCAAAATGTAAAATATTTGTACAATTTTGTCGTATCGCTCTCGTCATCAAAAGATCGAAAAAGTCGAACCATCGTAACTCGGGGAACATCTGTACTGTGGTGGAACATTTGAGAGTAATATATTGGATCGTGCACTTTGTGCCATATCTAATACAAGGAATTGTTTATTTATTTATTTCTACGTCTAAATGCTCTAAAGACAGTACAGAGCATGTGATTCGTCCTCTGATTTGTTGTCAAAAGTGGAAAGCTAGTTTCCCCAACCACTGGTAAAAGTTAGGGCAACCAGTAACTGGCGACTTGCAGCAATAAAATCATGAATGTAGATTAATTTGTTGCTTTGTATTTGTGAATAAAGCATGTCGAGTATTCCATCAAATTCCCCAATGAATTGAAACAAGCCTATAACATCTGCAACAAACTTAATTTTAGAGACACTTTTCATTGGTGCTTTACAATGTTGCTGAACGGTGGTGGAATCATTTAAAAGCTCATTTCTGGCCCAGAAATAAGCTCCACCCCCCACTGCCACTTTTCCCTTAAAAGGACATCCACATGGTATGCATAATTACAACGGCGGGGGGAGGTGGGGAGGGAGGGGAGCAAAAGATAAAACATTTTTAATGAGTCGCACTTCTGCTGTAGTGTATAATGTGATGCTGCTCGCAAACGCAATATTATTTCATATAAGCCGTGTCTTCATAAGTGCAGACATTTTCCGTTCCTCAAACCCACGCATTACAAATCAGGCCTAATCAGGGTTGCCAGGTTTTGGGTTTTAATACCAAACTGAGAAACAAAATCAAGTAAAAAAAAAAAAAGGCAGTGGATGTTCTTTTAAAGAACAAGAATTTAATCAGAATTTGATATTTTTCCGTGACAGCGAAAGAAAAAGAAAAAGAAAAGTGTGCACACCACCGTGGTTTTTCCAAACCAAAAATTTGACCAAAGAAAAAAAAATCACCTCCCTCTTTCCCAAACTTCTTTTGTGTGTGTGTGTGTGTGTGTGTGTGTGTGTGTGTGTATGGAACAACAGATTTTCTGACATCCAGATTTTCTAGACGAAGATGTCTTCAGCAGGCTGGAAGTCGATGCGGAGTGCTTGGGTTCTACGTCTCAAGATCCACAGATTGGAGTTTGGATTAAAAAAAAAAAGAATTACAGGAGTGGGTTTTTTTTTTTACCATGTTGTTTCCTCACAATGATCTACAGCATGACTTTTTTTCATACATGTCCACACCAAAGACAAAGATCAAGAACCTCAGTAATATCGACCATGTGCCCCAGTGGCAGTTTGCAGCTGCACCAGGAGGGAGGGGGCGGGGCGGGGGGGTGGGGAGGAGAGGAGGGTGGGGTGGTATCTTTTTTTTTTTTTTTTTTTTTTCACAAGCACAAAGAGAATTGGATCACAGCCCCGGACCAGTGTTACAGTCATGACAAAGAAACAAAGCCCAAGTAGTGTTCAAAGAAAAGACGGAAAAGATCATAAAATGAATAATGATCATAATCAGATTTATTGGTTGGATCGGGTTTTCGCTTTGATCTTTCATTAGGGACGAAATGCGCTACAAAAGTATTGCACATTTATATTGACATGTTTCTGAGTTTATATAATAGAGAGCTGCTGAGAAAACCGCAGTGGAAACAACTTACAGTCTTTTAATCCTGCAGATAATAAAACATCTGACACCAAAAAAATAAATAATAATAATAATAATAATAATGATGATGATGATGATGATGATCACACACACGCCTCTATACTGAATGATGAGATGCTGCGCCCATAATCACGAGATCACCGACTACAGCCTGAGCATCACACCGCAACAGAGCGACTTCCAGCGGCCAGAAAGCGAGCAGCTCCACCGGCTTCTTAAAAAAAAAACCTGGATCTGAATCATCTCTTACCAGTCAGTGGGTGAAGACTCGTCGATTACGTCCTGGTAAGCGGTGAGAAGGTTCAGTCTGTTCTTACTGAGATTCACTGCCATGGCGCTGCTTCTGCAGTCATCCAGAGCGGAGCAGAGGAGATCAGAGGAGATCTGAGGAGCACTGAGGAGCACTGAGATGATGGAGAACCGAGAGCAGAGAGAAGGATACTGCGCACTGAAACAAAGAGAGTGAGCCAGCTAGATCTACTGCTCCCTCTCTCTCTCTCTCTCTCTCTCCCACACACACACACACACACACACACACACACACACACACACACACACACACACACACACACACAGTGTTTATGTATTACTGTCCCTAAGAGGACCTTACACTGACCAATATGTAGATTAACACACATATTTGTATAATAGGACACACACACACACACACACACACACACACTTTTCCAATAAAAATATACTCAATATATAAGAACACACACACACACACACACACACATATACACTTAACATGCATAAACACACCTACACACAAAATGTTTTTATTACTATGCTTATGAGGACAATTCATGCTTTTCTTTCCATTACGATATTAAACTTTCTCTCTCTCTCTAGTATGGGTGAGCTAAAAGTCCCCACAAAGATATATATATTTGGTCCCCACTAAGATATACACACACACACACACACACACACACACACACACACACACACACACACACACACACACTGGCCCACTGCCAAAATTTAAAAAGTGCACTGGTTGTGAATATTAAACTGGGCTTTACAAAAGTAGGAGTTTTAGCAATAAGGACGAAAGACTGAAGTGTGTTTACATCTGTGTCTTCTGCGATATAAAATCCTGTCACTTTGCTTCACGCTTCTGTTCACGTTCTCTTGTTCTGACCCAGAAATTTGTTCAAAGTTGTAAACCCATATAATAGCAATTTACCTTAACCACAGAAGGGGGCGGGGCTATTTGGAAGAAGATGTTTTGTGATGCTTCTGATGTAGCATTTGCACTTTTCCTTGGAGGCAACAGAAAGTTACAAACTGCACCTTTAAAAAAAAGTCTATTAGAAAAATACGTTTGGTACTTTTCTTTATTTTTCTTTTTAATTATTATTATTTGGAGGGGTGTTAAAATGTTTGTCCAGCAGGGGGCTCCCTCCCCATCATTCCTGTTCACCAGCAGCTAAACACAGAGTCATGCTACTCCATACATAGAAACTCAACAGAGTTAAGACTAATCTTTCTCTGGAGCAATGGAAAGTACTGGAAGAAACTATTGTGATTTTTGAAACCAATTGCAATTTGAGCTGAAATTTGTAATATTGGTGAATATTTTCCAGGTCTAAAATCTTACAGTTATGCCATGGGCTGCAGTCAGCTGAGCTTTATACGAGCAAGATCTTTCTCTTCAATCCATGTACACCATATCTTCATGAAATCAAGTAGTTAGTCTGATAAAAAAGAAAAGCCCGCATGCTCACACAGATAAACATACGCTAATCCACGGTGATCAGTGCATGACCCTATGGATAGAGAACCCTGCCTCCACAGCAGTGACCTACAATCGTACACTCCACCTCCTCAACGCGTTCGGCTTCATCCAGCAATAATCTCCTCCTGATGCTTTACTGCCAATTAAGTAGCTTAGCTTTAAATCATCCCTCTCACTCGGTTCTTGTCGTTTGTGAAGGTTTTCGGTGGATATGTGATGAGCAAACACTCACAACAGAAAGTCAAAGTGCCCGAGTGCTCTGCAAAATAACAATATACTCTTAATATTTTGTTTAGAGTTTAATTACATTTTTGCTTTTAATTTGACTTGAATTGATATGAATATAACTCATTTTAAGTCCTAGTCACAACAAAAAGTCAAACTACGGTTACTACGTTTACACTAGAAACAATTGTGAATTAGCACAAGCTAGCTAGCTTACAAACCTAGCGAGCAACTGAAAGAACAACAGCATGTGGCTGTTTGCTAAGTTCGCTAAGTGTTGCTTTTTTATACAGAACACTGTTAATAATGGGGATTCGGTTCACAGTGTAGTGTAGTGTTGTATAGTGTAGTGTAGTGTAGTGTAGTGTTGTATAGTGTAGTGTAGTGTAGTGTGTAGTGTAGTGTAGTATAGTGTAGTGTAGTGTAGTATAGTGTAGTGTAGTGTAGTATAGTGTAGTGTAGTGTTGTATAGGCTAGTGTAGTGTGTAGTGTAGTGTAGTGTAGTGTTGTATAGTGTGGTGTAGTGTTGTATAGGCTAGTGTAGTGTGTGTGGTGTGGTGTAGTGTAGTGTGTAGTGTGGTGTAGTGTAGTGTGGTATAGTGTGGTGTAGTGTTGTATTGTGTAGTGTAGTGTTGTATAGGGTAGTGTAGTGTGTGGTGTAGTGTGGTGTAGTGTTGTATAGGGTAGTGTAGTGTAGTGTAGTGTAGTGTTGTATAGGTGTAGTGTAGTGTGGTGTTGTATAGGGTAGTGTGGTGTAGTGTTGTATAGGGTAGTGTAGTGTAGTGTGGTGTGGTGTAGTGTAGTGTGTGTGTAGTGTTGTATAGTGCAGTGTAGTGTAGTATAGTGTAGTGCAGTGTAGTGTAGTATAGTGTAGTGTAGTAGTGTAGTGTAGTGTAGGGTAGTGTAGTGTAGTGTTGTATAGGGTAGTGTAGTGTAGTGTAGAGTAGTGTAGTATAGGGTAGTGTGTGTAGTGTTGTATAGGGTAGTGTAGTGTGGTGTAGTGTAGTGTAGTATAGTGTGGTGTAGTGTGGTGTAGTGTAGTGTTGTATAGTAGTGTAGTGTAGTGTGTAGTGTAGTGTTGTATAGTGTAGTGTAGTGTAGTGTTGTATAGTATAGTGTAGTGTAGTGTAGTGTTGTATAGTGTAGTGTAGTGTTGTATAGGGTGGTGTAGTGTAGTGTTGTATAGGGTAGTGTGTGTAGTGTAATGTTGTATAGTGTAGTGTAGTGTTGTATAGGTGTAGTGTAGTGTGTATAGGGTAGTGTAGTGTGTAGTGTAGTGTAATGTTGTATAGTGTAGTGTAGTGTAGTGTAGTGTTGTATAGGGTAGTGTAGTGTAGTGTTGTATAGGGTAGTGTAGTGTGTAGTGTAGTGTAATGTTGTATAGTGTAGTGTAGTGTTGTATAGTGTAGTGTAGTGTAGTGTAGTGTAGTGTAGTGTTGTATAGGGTAGTGTAGTGTAGTGTTGTATAGGGTAGTGTAGTGTGTAGTGTAGTGTAATGTTGTATAGTGTAGTGTAGTGTAGTGTAAAATAGTGTTGTATAGTGTAGTGTAGTGTAGCTCTCAGGAGGAATTGTCCTTGGTTCTTTGACCTCTTCATGTTCTGTAATGAAACTTCAGTGAAACAAACAGCATTTGGCTAATGATTAGCGCGAGACACATGCTCTTACTGCAGGCACACTAAAGCGAGTGCAGTGAAGGGGAATGTGAGGGCGATCACAGGAATCAGGTCTCCTTCTACTGAAAAACACTCATTACAGTAATGAAAAAACTATATACTGTATAATAACTATGTTTAAACACTCATGCGGTTGCCAGATTGATTTTTTTTTTGGGGTGAGGGTGAGGGTGAGTTTCTATGAATTCTATTGTATTGATTTAATGTAATCACTGTGAAAATATTTAATATAGAGTTCTTCAAGTGCACATATTTACTGCTTCACTGCGACATATAATGTGTGTATATACAAACATACGTACATACATACACTATATGGACAAAAGTATTGATACATCTGACTTTTTTAGCCATATGTGGTTCATTCGGGATGCATTAACCTGACATAACAGGTAACATAAAAACTGTTCCAGCATAAAAATGCCCCTGTTCACAAAGCTCTGCTTTACATGGGTCAGAGTGGAAGATCTCCTGCTATAGAGCTCTGACCTCAACCCTGTTGAACCCCTTAGGGATGAATTGGAAAGATAACTGCATACCTATGTATGTATGAGGTGGTACAAAAAAGTACTTTATCACAAAATCGCCTTCAAAACTGTCCCTTGCACTGCTCCTGATGTACACATTAAGGTCGGTGCTTCCTGTGACTGTGCGTGCAGCCTTGTGCTGCCATCTGTTGGTGTGTTACAAAACTTACAAAAAAAGTATTTTTTTTATATTGAACTATATATATATATTTTTTTAATCAATTCATATAATTTAAATGATATAATTTTTAAATTGTGAATACAGTTTATCTCATGTTTAATAATAAACAATTAAAAAACAAATTTTCTGTGTCATTTCAGGCTTGACATTTTTTTTCTATTTCCATAAAATTATGATTAATCTAAAAGCCATAATTTTTTGAATTTATCTGGTCACTTGAAAAGTAAAGAAAAAAAAAAAAAATATATATATATATATATATATATATATATATATATATATATAAATCTAAGTAGTAATAGAAAAAAGTCTCCATTACTGAAGATAATCTAAAGATTTTTATTTTTTTGTAGTGTAGTGAGAATTGTGAAATATTTTATATCCAGTGTGTGTTATTTTTTAGCTTGTTGCTGAACCTGTGACACAGTGTTCATGCAGGGATTGATGGAATGTGCTAATTTCCACCCCAGCTTTGTTCTGCATGTATTTGCATGTGTGTGTGTATGTTTGACTTGTGCAACCGAACAGCTGAAAACACACCTGATTGACAGCTCAGTTATTCAAAAAGTTGTTAAACATTGCAAAGTCACAGAAGTGTACGGAGGTGATTATAAACTCAAATGTCTTCATCTGTGCATTTTCTCAACCACCAGTCACAAATCAGCCCTTGCATGAGTATTAATCCCATAAGGACAGCCATTTTGCAACAAAAAGATTATATATTTTCACTTCTGAATGGAAAAGTGAAATACATTCATTCCAAAATGGAGGAACGTGTCCTCATGCAGGCCAAAGAAAAAAAAAAAAAAAAAAAAAAACGACCATGAGAACACCACCACCTAGCGGCCAGACATGCGCAGTGCAGGCAATAAACACAAACAACATGAGAGTAACAAGATTTTTATTATAAATATTCAGTGTTGTAATGAATTTGTGTCATTGTAACCGGTTCATATCCATATATATGTTCTGTAAAAGATTTAAAAAAAGAAAAATACAAATAAGGAGTGTTGACAGTCCACAGTACATATTGTGTATTAGGAATTGTGACACAAATGAGACAAGACTGGATGATCCACATTCATCAGCATGGGTTTGAAAGTAGCTAAAATCCAGCAGGCATCAAATCAGCAACATTCAGTGGAAGCAAAATTTAGATTAAAAAAAAAAAAATCAGACATTGAATGTACACCATATTATTATTATTTATACAGCTAAATTAAGAAAAATCAATAAGAAGTAAATGTCATTTATTTATTGCTCAATGTCCACAGACAGAAAGAATTGTTAAACAATTGAAAAAAAAATTAAAATTAAAAATGCTTAATATATCGATTCAACTGCATGGATTTTTGAATAATAAGTTAAGTTTGCATTTCTTTCATTCAAATAAACTGCTAAGCATTTTCCAATCTGCAAAATACAGAACAAATCATGTTCTTTTATAATAATAATAATAAAAATTAAACTGAAACTTGAAAATTCATGTCACATATCAAATTTATGGTAAAAAAAAAAAAAAGAAAAATAAATCATAAAAATCCCCACACACCTATTGAAGCACCCCCAAAGTCTCCTCTGTATCACCTGCTCTGTAAACATCTTCATTCAGGAAGAGGATATAAACTAAAACAAGCTGCTTATTCATCTACTTTATAGCATTTAAAAATAAAAAAATACATATGCATAAAATAGATCAAATAAATCAATGCGCTTATCACCCAAAAAAAAAAAAAAACCCTCGCTGGACCCTTAAAAATGTAAAACCTACGAATTGCACGGGTTTCATATTAAACAAACCCCCGAAAAAAACAGGACACTCTGCAAAACGCAAAGGCGAGAATGTTTACAGCACGGGTTAGCTTTTGGTTAACAGAGGAAAAGAACAAATGTATATATAAAACAAACAAACGAGAGAAAAAAAAAAAAAAAAAAAAACTAGGACACCTTGAGAAATAAAAGAGGGTTTACGTTACATATAATAATAATAACTAAAAAGCATAAAATAGCATATTTATGACTGTAAAATGACAATAAAGAAAACAAAAAAGATCAAACCTACAGTAGCCATCGAGTTCCTGTGGAACCGGGTTCTTTAAGTTTAGCACGCAGATCTGCGACGTTTGCAAGTTAAAAATATATAAATCACAATTCCTGTATCGTCAAAATATCAGCACCGATATGTAGAGAAGGAAAACAAAAATGTGTCAACCCCAAAGTCACGTTTTTATGGCCTTCGTTGGCTGGGCTGCTCGAGGCCCGATCCGTATATGGAGTACAGTGTAGTGTTACAGAGACACTCGGCAAAACAAAACAAAACTGTCCAGCTGGTCACTTTAATAGAAACACTTTCCCTCTGCTATTAATGCTAATTATACAAATCGGCCAATCAGGTAGCAGCAGTGCGCATATCCATGGAAAAATGCAGACGGTCAAGAGCTTCACGTGACCAGATGTACATAATCAAATATCAGAATGGAAGAACTGCAACAGCCAGAGCTAGAAGAGAAACAAACCACTCTTTACAACTGTGGTGATCAGAAAAGCATCTCAACAGACTGGTACATGGACATGGATGAGCTACAAGAGCAAACCAAGCTCTACTCAAAACAGGTATATATGAGATTATAAATAAACATTTTCAACATTTCTCCTCTTTTTCTTTGATACCTTCTGATTTGCTGGTTAGACGATGGTATAAAAGTGCAAAGGAACAGTGTTACTATGAGAAGTTTCCAGTACATACAGAGAGACGTGAGGACTAGAAGGTTGGACCATTTTTTTCCCCCCATGCCATCATGTCTGCACGTCAACAGCTTTGGGATGGCTTGGAAAAAAGAGAGGGAACTTTATAATCCCTCGTGTTTGAATCTTTGTACAGAATGCGATGCGAGAGCTGCTCGTCTTTAGGGCAAGATTCTGTGTTGTGATTAACCACGATTCTCTCCGGGGTCTCGCCCAACTTTAGATCCACGGGGTTCAGATGGTTCTCCTGCCATTTCAGAGCGGCGCCTGATGCCGGGATGCTTAAAGAGAAAACGGAGTCTGTGGAAGGATCATGGTCAGATTTGGGAGATAAATGGGAACCCTGAGATCCAGTCAAGTTTGAGCTAGTCCTGTCCTGAACAGCCCTGGCCCTGCGTGGACAACTCAGATCAGCCGGCTCGTCCTGGACCAACGTTTGTCCTGAGGAACCGCTGCTCTGTTTGAGACTCAGGCGCAGGTCGACAGGTTCCATTTTCAGCCGCTTGGCCTCGCAGTCTCTTTGCCACTGGGAATCCGTGTCGTCTGAGGACCTCTTAGACGTGGGCTTCTTGCTCAGGTTGAGAGGGACAGCCTGGTCCTGAGAAACAGACACAGCATGGCCATTGGTCTTGCTAAGATCCTGAGCCAATGCTTCCGAAAGACGCTTGGTGAACGTGTTCATGTGAGACGCACCGAGCCGGGTGTGCATCAACTGACATAACTGAAGACTACAATCAAGGTCCAATGGGAGGATCTTCAGTGGAGGAAGCTGAGGTCTGGCAGTCAAGCCCTCTCTTGGGCCTCCAGTCCAACATGGATGTTCAGAGTTACACCCAGAACACTGGTGGTGCAAGTTCTCTGGTGTTTCTGGACTCCTGGCTTTGGCTTGGCTTGTGATTGAGGCCTCCTGACTTCTCTCTAGACCACTTGCACCACTGAGGCCCAAATGAGCTTTGAAGAAGTCCAGCGGACACATCCCTTTAGTAGGGCTGAACCCTTCCAGAGAGCCTCCAATCTGCAGCTTAGATTGTCCAGACAATAAGCAAGGAGATGAAGGTTCATTCTCCTGCTTGAGCTTCACATCCTCTTCAGCTTTATGCTGCTGGGGTGTGTGGCTGGTGGTGGTGGTTGTAGTAGCAGCTGCAGGTGCTGGAGACACCCCAAGTTCCTTGATGACCGCGATTGGCTGGACGAGTTTACTCCCTACATTCTCACTTAAAGTTTTAATATGAGATGTGGGTCTACCAACTCTGCCACGAGCCAAAACTTTGATGGCTCGTTTCCCAGGAGGCCGTCCTCTTTTTCGCACCCCGACGCCATCTTGTGGTGATGCCTAACAAAGCGGAACACAAAACAAAAAAACACTCAGTAACTTTGGTATCGCCATTCTCAATGTTGTACACTTACATTCATTAGACTTGAAAAAACATCTCCACCATTGTTTGTTCGACTGCAAACTTCTACTCTACCTCTGGACCCTGAACGTTAAATCATTTCATGACGTTTCGGGGTTTACTCTATACTACGAGGGGCATTCAAGTCAAACTGGGACTTATGTTACAGGTATAGTAATAGCAGACCAGTGTTGCTGGACGTACGTCCGTCAGTGATGATCCTGATATCGTCCTGCCGTTTCCTTGGTGACGAAGTGAGGAAACAGGATCAGGCGTACTGAAATTTTTCTATTCCGAATTTTTCCAGGCGTTAGTTAAAAGCAGGGATGGGTGCAGAAATGCAGAAAAATAAATGAACTCCTTAAAAATGTTTATTTTATTTTATAAACTCAAAAGTCCAGGTTTGCCTCGAACGCCCCTCGTAATACGGGGCCCATTTCATAATATTCTCCAGGTACCCTTTAAAATCAGTATAGCTACAGCATACCTGATGTTTATATCTTATGTTTGAAATTTTAGCTGTAAACTAAACAATGCCTGTGTCATTACAGACGCATCGCAGGCTGGATAAACTGGTTATGTGCGAGTGTGTGTGTGTGCGAGTGTGTGTGTGTGTGTGTGTGTTACACTTTCTGGAGGTATGAAAAGCTGAAACAAAAGACAGCATATGACAGCATAATCATAGTTAATGCATCCAGTTCCATTAACATCCCAGTTCTGTAAAAGCTGCTTGTGACTTAAAGTGCTATATAAATAAACCTGAAGTGAATCATGCACCATTTCTTTGTACTTGGTCTCTTGCACAAGTGTTTATATATAACTAAAAAAATAGTTTTTAAAGTTTTCTGAACCAATTAAAGTTTGCCATTGGGATCTGCCGAAAACAGGGGAGGGGTTAAGTCTGTAAAGTCTTTTATAAGAATGGTGATCGTGTGAGTGCTGCACAAAGAGAACTGGTAGGGAAGTGGGAGCTCAGTGGTTAAGGCAATTGAAATTGGGACCAGAAGGTCACAAGTTTATATCCCACCACCAACAAGCTGACACTGTTAAACACTTGAGCAAGGCCCTTAACCCTCCCCTGCTCAATTGTTAGTCGCTCTGGATAAGGGCTTCTGCCAAATGCCATTAAATGTTCCAAACAATCGCTGATGCCTCAGGGTCGCCAATAGCCAATTCCAAAAGTTCTCGTTTCCCTGCACCACCCTATATTTCCTATTTGAAACTTTTGTTTTCTAAAAACACTGTTTTCACCATATAGGTTACCCAACAGGCAAAACTCCTCCATGGAGCTCAGTATGGTCATTTTGAACTCCTTCCAGCCAATCACAATCCACTATTCACAAACGAACTCCTTCCAGCCAATCACAATCCACTATTCACACCTGAACTCCTTCCAGCCAATCACAATCCACTATTCACACCTGAACTCCTTCCTGCCAACCAAAATTCACTATTCACACCTGAACTCCTTCCAGCCAACCAAAATTCACTATTCACACCTGAACTCCTTCCAGCCAATCACAATCCACTATTCACACCTGAACTCCTTCCAGCCAATCACAATCCACTATTCACACCTGAACTCCTTCCAGCCAACCAAAATTCACTATTCACACCTGAACTCCTTCCAGCCAATCACAATCCACTATTCACACCTGAACTCCTTCCAGCCAACCAAAATTCACTATTCACACCTGAACTCCTTCCAGCCAACCAAAATTCACTATTCACAAACGAACTTCTTCCAGCCAATCACAGTCCACTATTCACACACGAACTCCTTCCAGCCAATCATAATCCACTATTCACACCTGAACTCCTTCCAGCCAACCACAATCCACTATTCACACCTGAACTCCTTCCAGCCAACCAAAATTCACTATTCACACCTGAACTCCTTCCAGCCAATCACAGTCCACTATTCACACCTGAACTCCTTCCAGCCAATCACAATCCACTATTCACAAACGAACTCCTTCCAGCCAACCACAATCCACTATTCACACGAACTCCTTCCAGCCAATCATAATCCACTATTCACACCTGAACTCCTTCCAGCCAACCACAATCCACTATTCACACCTGAACTCCTTCCAGCCAACCAAAATTCACTATTCACACCTGAACTCCTTCCAGCCAATCACAGTCCACTATTCACACCTGAACTCCTTCCAGCCAATCACAATCCACTATTCACAAACGAACTCCTTCCAGCCAACCACAATCCACTATTCACACCTGAACTCTTCCAGCCAATCACAATCCACTATTCACACACGAACTCCTTCCAGCCAATCACAATCCACTATTCACACCTGAACTCCTTCCAGCCAACCAAAATTCACTATTCACACCTGAACTCCTTCCAGCCAATCACAATCCACTATTCACACCTGAACTCCTTCCAGCCAATCACAATCCACTATTCACACCTGAACTCCTTCCAGCCAACCAAAATTCACTATTCACACCTGAACTCCTTCCAGCCAACCAAAATTCACTATTCACACCTGAACTCCTTCCAGCCAATCACAATCCACTATTCACACCTGAACTCCTTCCAGCCAACCAAAATTCACTATTCACAAACGAACTCCTTCCAGCCAACCAAAATTCACTATTCACACCTGAACTCTTCCAGCCAATCACAGTCCACTATTCACACACGAACTTCTTTCAGCCAATCACAATCCACTATTCACACCTGAACTCTTTCCAGAGTTTTTACAAAAACAAATGTTTGTCCATCGAGTGTATTATTCTGCAGAACAGAAAGGACTTTACCTCAGCCGCGATGCAGTTCTTCCTCTGTGCGCTCTGAACTCTCCCTCGTACAGGCTTTCTGAAGGGTCCAGCCGAACCTGCTGGAGCTTTGGGTTTGCTCAGCTGTTGGTTTCCTCCCTTTATGTGCTGCTCGTACGGCAGTATCAACCTGCGATGCCAGAAACAAACGAAGCAATCACGTGAGCTGAGGATCTTTACTGAATGCCATGCCACTGACGTGTTGACTTACTTTTCATAATGTCTTCTAGTACACGTAGCAGCGCTGGTACTTCCTGGACTTCCTCCTAGCTCGTTGTAAACCACTTTCCACATGCGCTGAGAGGTCACCTGGAGGAACGATGCGTAGAAGCGTAAAACTCACTTCTGCTGGTCTGCTTTATAATAGAGTTTTACTTTGTAGTGCTGGCGTTGTAGCTTAGTGGTTAAGGCAATGGACCTTTGATCTGAAGGTCGTGAGTTCAAATCCCAGCCACACCAAGCCGCCCTTCCTGGGCCGCTAAGCAAGGCCCTTAACCCCATTGCTGCTCAGTTGTATGAATGAGAAAAACGCATCTTGATTTTGTCTTTACATAAATAAATACAAATAAAAAAAGTTTCCATATAATTCAAGAAGAACAAAGCAAATTACATGAAAGAAAAAAGGAATTTCCAAATTTTTGGATTCAGGACACCCATTTTTAAGGCCCAAATTCCCATGAAATGATCAGACCATAATAAACAGACTATAGATGATTATATGGCTTCTGATAAGATGTTCCACATGGAGACAGAAATCTTGTGTCTCATTCAGACAGATGTAGGTGAGAAGGTGTGGAGGCCTGTGGGTGCAGTCAGCATTCACATTCGTCCCAAAGATGTTCAATAGGGTGTTCATTATGCATGGTCATGTAAAAGGAAACATTTCATGCCTTGGGGAAGAACCACATATGGCTTGGAAGGTCAGGTGTCCCAATACTTTTGTCCATATAGTGTAGTAATTCACCTATAATTATTATTGTACATAATCTATAATCTTATGTATACATACTCCCAAAAATCACTTTATAATCCAGTTTTTGGCATCATGACAAAATTACACTGTTCTATATGGAGCTTAAAGGTTCCACACACCTCAACATTAAGAGCAAAAAAACCCATAATTTAACACTTACCGCTTCATATCCGCCCAGCTTGTTGACCACCGAGTGCATTAAGAAGAGATCGACTGCGGAAAAATAATAATAACCATGACGTGTAATAAACAGTACAAGTGTCTAATGAGTGTGGACGTTCTGTTTTTTTAAAAAGAGACACATGCATGTTTCTTTTGTTTCTATGCAACAAAGTGTGGATTTCCTTTGGCCAAACAAATCTATAAAATATCCAGATGTTCCACTTATTTTCAGTGAAAAATCCTCCCTTAGCACAAAGAACAGATTCACACGCTCTCAGTATCCGGACACTTCGTTTCCCGAAACGTTCTGCTGAAATACTTTGCTGTTCCTCTTGTAAAACTCGCCGAAGATGTTCTTTACAAGGTGGAGGTTCTTTCTTGTGATCCAGTTGATCCCAGAGTAGTTCAATAGCATTTAGGTGCAGCGACTGGGCAGGTCATGATAAAATATATTTGCAAAAGTATTGGGTCATAAGTACGGTGTGTGATTTTTGAGCATCACATTCCACATTTAGTCCCAATTTACTCTTATAATTCCCTCCACTCTTCTGGGAAGATGTTCCTCTAGATTTTTGGAGCGTGCTTATGAACATTTTTGTTCTTCAGCCACAAGGGTGTTATGAAAAGCAGGTACTGATGTAGGTGAGGAGACCTGGGGTGCAGTCAGCGTTCACATTCATCACAAAGGTGTTCAGTAGGAATGAGATCAGAGCTCTATAGCAGCAAGATCTTCCTCTCCAAAGCATGTAAACCAGATCTTCAAGGAGCTCACTTTGTGCACAGAGGCACTGCAATGCTGGAACAGGTTTGGGTTTCCAAGTTCAAGTGAATGCAATATTTTATTATAGCGCCATCTAAAGACGTCCTGTACAATTGAGTGCCTTCAGATTTGTGGTAACAGTTTGGAGAAGAACCACACACAGCAGGAAAGAGCAGGTGTCCCAATACTTTTGGAAATACAGTGTAGGTATCACGCCAGACAACTTTTTGATCCCTGAGAAACGCTTAAAGAGCTCAGACAGACACTTCGGCTCATCGTCTTGTTGCACGGTAAAGTCGGTTCTAAAGGAGACGCAGTCCAGACGGAATTGAACTGCGTATGCTGGAGGGTGGAATGGAAACGCAAAACGCGACGTTGCTTCATCCGAAATTTACCCGAGGTGTCAGTTTGAGGAAAACGAAGGCTGCTGGAACGAGTTTGTTGCATATAAATGAGAGGAACGTGATGCTCCAAAAAAAAAAAAAAAAAAAAAAAAAAACAGTAACAGTAAATACACACGTTTCCGTATTTCAAATCATGATTACATTTTATTTCCATGTAAATGACATTTCCACTGTATATCCAAAAGTATTGGGACACCCGACTTCTCTGGCCGTACATGGTTCTTTACACAAATATGGCGGCTCTTTGGACGCAGCATTAAATTGTCACTTTACTTAAACTAAAAGAAACCCAAACTTGTTCCAGCATGACAATTTCTCTTTAAAAAGCCAGCTCCATGGGATCTCCTGCTATAGAGCTCCACCCCTATTAAAGCCTCCTCACCTCACCTACATCAGTACCTGAACTAACATCAGAAATGACCGCAAATCTCCAAAAGCCCAATTCAATATCTAGTGGAACATCTTCCTAGAAAAAAAATGAAGGTTACTGAAACAGCAAAACAGCTCTAAATGTGGAACGGGATGTTTTGTCCAGGTGTCCATAAACTTTTGTCCATATAGTGTTTTTTTTAAACAATAAATAACCCTGATTCCAGGAAACACTCACTCTTTTTGAAGCCCAGGTTGGGAACCTTGCAGATGGGGGATCCTCGACGCTCCATGAAGAGATACAGCTGATCCAGAAAGATCTTCTCCTCGGGATGAGGAAGCCAGTTTCCCTCCATCGTCTCCACGTTGTTCTTGATAATTTCCTGCACCATCACATATTGAACCAAAAGTTAGATGTTAATGGGTTTATAACGATATGTTTATAGTGTATGTTGTGTGCAAATAATTCGAAACGCATGCCTTCGTTCTGTCTCTCTCAGGATGGTTGAGGTTTTGCTGTTCAATTCCGTCTCCGTCTCTGCCTCGTCTTTTCCGCGGGCGTCCCTTCAGGCTTACAGACAGGCATCCTGAGACACACACGAACGAGGCGGACATTTATTTAAAAATCGTCCCTGCTATAGTTTGTTGCAAATGGTTTTAATGATGAAGACAATAATCAACACCAGGATGAGGATACCAGTGTAAAGCTGTGTACTGTTACCCAAAGTCCCAAAGTCCAATATTTCAGCAATTACAGCTACATTTAACGCTATCAAAAGTTACTACCGTAGGAAAAAGTAGGGCAGTTTTGCAGTCTTCTGTCCTGAAAGGAGTCTCCAGTGTTAAACATCTCCTTAAAGGAAATTTCACCATCTCCCCACAATACCAAACACTATGAACAGAAGTTTGTGGACACCTGCCCATAAGATTGCTAGGCGCTTTTCTGAACATCCCATTCGGCATTTAGTCCCCATTTGCTCTTATAACAACCTCCACTCTTCTGGGAAGATGTTCCTCTACATTTTGTGGAGATGTGCCCATTCCTATTAAAGTGTGTAAGTAAAGTCAGGTACTGAAGTGAAGAGGGTGTGGTCAGATTTCGCATTCATCCTGTTTAACAGGGCTGGAGCGCTATAGTAGGAGATCTTCCATACACTTCCGAACCCATGGAATGGAGATCTTCATGGAGCTGGCTGTGTGCACAGGAGCATTGTCATGATGGCGATGTGGGTCTCCTAGTTCAAGTAAAAATAAATGCTAGGGCATCCAAGGACGTCCTGTACAATTCTGTGGTGACGGTTTTGAGAAGAAACACATATGGCTGGTAAAGTCTGGTGTCCCAATACTTTTGGGAACAGTGTACGAGTGTGTCTTTGGCACTAGTAAACAAAGGAACTGACTAAACAATTCTGTGGTATAAGGTGAGATTAGATGGTTAGAAGATTAGAAGGTCCAGCATTATTAAAGACTCATAGATTCTCTACCCAAAAGATCTCACTCACCAAACTCAGGTGTTAAACTCGGGTTGGTTCCTAGACTGGGATGGCTGAAGGTGTCTCTGCAGTACAGGACCCGAGTGTTGTGGAGGGTCATTTTAATCCAGCCCAAAGCCAGCAGGTGAGGGTCTTGTAGACTGGACCATCCTGCCTGGCTCTGGATCCGTTTCTGCAGGGACCGAAAGCGACAGTACTGCGGGTAACTGAGCACCTTAACCCTGTGCTGAACTCCTAAAGTATCATCTGGAGGACGAAAAAAAAAAATAGATATTCGAGCAATTCATGTAGCACAGACGTATCGAGCCTCGGAATCTTCCAGGCCTCGACTTACCCTTGCTTTTCACTTCCTGTTGATCTGTTTTACAAGCAGAATCGCTGAATAAGTGGAGGTCGTCGATCTTTGTGGCATTCTGTTTCCAATGAGGCGGCTCTGGACAGGTCCATTTCACCAGATGCTCCACCCGCACCACAACTTTCTTAGAGACGCTGATGACTTCATCCTGTCATGAAAAAATCCAAACAAAAGAAACGCACAATCGTTCATAGATTATATTCGACAAAAGCTACGGATTTCACCGGTATCAGTTTCACTAGAAGCTACTGGAGATGGGAGGATGCATACTTTACATAGGTTGGATCTGGATTTTAGTTAGAAAAGGTTCCGTTTCTCAAAAGGAAAACTTTTAAACATGCAAATCGCCAGGGAAAGATCAAAGAGAACACGACCGTAACCACACAGTTCTGGGGAATACAGTGTGTGTGTGTGTGTGTGTGTGTGTAAAAGTAGAGAAAACTCACTCATGGAACACGAAACTGCACCCATTAATCACAGCATAAGACTGCCATGTCTTTATTTAGTCTCTATGTCCTGTTATAATAAACTCTATAATAAGATTTTATGGAGATTTCTGCTTATTTAGCTACAAGGCTCTACAGCAGGAGATCTTCCACTCCATCCCATGAAAAGCAGATCTTCATTGTACAGAGCCTCCAAATTGTTTGGGGGAGAACTATATATATAGCCGGTGTCCCAATACTTTTGGAAACAGTGTACGGGTGTGAAAGATCCATCATTAGTGAACATTCAGATGCTGGTCATTGGGGACAGTTTTTTTTTTTTTTTCTTACTACACAACGATCTTTGGGTTTCTATAATCTGATTTCTGATACAAAATATGGCCTCTGATCGTCTGCTTGCATTTTTGTGAAGGAAAATTAATGAGCTGCTTAATGATATGGTCTTAAAATTAGTCAAATTAGCAGAGACAACTGATCCACACACACGGAATACAAAGTGTGTTGGTTCAAATCAATTACCTCTCCGTGTTCCTTCGTTCTCCCCTTGGGTGTGTCCTCCGGTAGGTAATAAAGTCTGGAGCTGGCCAGTGGGTGGCGCTGTCTCAGATCCTCCCACAACAGCGTGATTTCGGCGATACACACCGGCTCCTGAGGGCCGCAGCGCACGTAATAGAACTCTCCCAGTCTCCAGACTTTATCGGGGCCGCCCGCCTCGGCTTTGCAGCTCACCGACTTGTAGAAAGCGAAGGAACCTCGCTGGCAGCACGGAGGGCCTAACCACTAACAGAAAGAAGAAAAAACACCACAAAGTTCAATTTGCACATCCTTCATACAGAGAAACGACCAGATGTGAAGGCAAGTCTTTAAAATAACTCTCTTAATATAAGGAATTAACACACGATGTAAGGGGTGTATGTTGGGTTCATTTGGTTTTTGGATTTGCAATTTAAAGTAAAGTGAGTTATGATGCATTCAATCTTTTTTTTGTGAGAAAATGACATTTTAGGGATTTTTTTTTTTACTGTTTAAAGTGAATCGCACAATACACAACATGCCCGAAAGTGTACACTATTTCCACTCCTTCATCCAATCTATCATCCAATCTTTCATCCAATCCTAGCCTGAAAGTCAAAGGGAATTTTATCTGTGGTAATCATTTTCAGAGATCACGGAGAATCTGGTAGAACGTGGTGCTGGGTGGGGCAGGGGGGCTGTTCGGGGTTGTTCTGCGATAATTGTGTGAAAGTTTTTGTGCACTGTATAACATCGTAAAATGACGAAGAAGATCATTGAGGAGTTATTTTACATCGGATTGTTGAAAAGTCCCCGAAAACCCCAAAAAAAGAGTAAGAAACAACAAAAACGATGGCAAGAAACTAGGCGTATTTTCAAAAGGAATTTTTTCTCGCCCAGATGATCCACCGTGATTCGCTCACGATCGTCAGTTATCAACAAACAATTGATTTTTATTGTATTGTGCTTTTAACAATGAACATTGTCTCAAAGCAGTTTTACACAGATACTGCGGTGAAAAAAGAACGAATACGATTTTTCTTTATCAGTGTAAATTCGTCTCTAATGAGCGAGTCGGTGGCGACTCCAGCGAGGAAAAACTCCCCGAGATGGCACAGGGAAGAAACCTCAAGAGGAACCAGACTTAAGAGGGAACCTCATCCTCATCTGTGTTGGGTTTGGGAGCAAACACATTGTTCTTTTTAACCATTTAGAGTTACATGTTGCATAATGTAAAATCTATACCTTTATTACAGCAGCTAGAAACAGTTATATCTGCATTTCTCTATTAAGCGAACATGTAAAAAAATTAATAAATAAAGCATCTTTTCACATTCATATCTCCTCAAAGTCACGAAGACTTTTCTGTGTCTGAAAACGCTCCTTCCATCGATGTCCTTACAAAAATCTTTTTACACAAAACAATGGTGGTACTACTGTCAGAAATGACTCAACACTGTATTTCAGTGGTTCTACAGCACTTTTGTATACAAAGTAATGACCAAATCCTCCAGAAAGAAAAGCATTACCCTGGGATTTAAAGGTCAATTTTATAAACTCAGCACATACTCATACATCACATGATCACATTTTCCTTGCAATAAGCACTTGTAGGAAAAACATAAAGGCTCAATCACACAAACTACTGCAAAATTCTGCTCAGTTTGACGAGTAGGTATGATATATTTCAACAGAAACCACTACCTTTCAAATATAGCGGATTTGGGGATCTCGGTCACTACAGTCGTCTGTAAAATGCCCGGGTTCCTACTAGCAATGGGAGCTGAGAACATTGAAGCTACATGTAAACAGCACAGATAAATGATAGGAAATTACCCTGTGTTTCCTGTGAGATGAAAACTAATACAGTTTTAGGCAAAAACAAATAGGAATCCAAAACTTTTGTATTCATTCAATAAACTTTGATTCTTCCTTGATAGAATTCCATTATCATTATCCAATCTTCCAATATTTTCTCCTATTTGATATTTATAGTCCCCAATCACAATTTTCTCAAAATCCGAGCAGCCGATTAGGTTTACGTTCCGCTTCGAGTTGTATTGTGGATGTAGTTATGTGGTCAGGCTGCCAACCTGAATCTCAGACGCTCCTACGCAAAAAACATAATGTTTTCTACCATCAATGGGTGAAAAGCAGTGGGGAGAAAGGAAGTAAGCAACTGGTGGCTTTTCCTACCCCCACCGCCGCCTCCATCGGGGCCTCCATTACACCCCTGCTGGCTCTCTCCTATGGGAGCAAAGCTTCAGAGGCCACATGCACAGCTCCTAAACCCATGGAAACCAGAGCCATGATTAAGGCTGGGTTTCAGAAAGCAACTTTTTTAAAAAACATTATTAGTTCTTATTTTCTGTACAGTAGAAGCATCAAATGATTAACACAAAAATAATTAGTCATCAATATCCACAAGCTGCTTCCAGAACCTCAAGAGGAGAAAGTTGGAGAAGTATTTGACCTTGGTGCTTTTTTTTTTTTTTTTTTTGGTGAGGATTATTTTGCTGAAGTTGGTGTGAAACATGATGGCGGTGTTGGGGTTCAAGGGTTTTAGATAGAAACCAAAAATATGAGTTAATAAACTGTTTGAGAAAGTACTTATAATATGAGAAAAAAAAAAAAAAAAAAGGCTGCGTTTAATTATTTATTTAACAGCACTGCAATGTTTAGTAACTTTAATAAAACAAAACAACAACAACAAAAAGTGTTGGGGGTTTTTTTTGTTTTGTTTTTTTTATTATTTATTTATTTTTTAATGCCATTTAAAATAGCTGCCATTTTGTAAAGCCTGTACGCCTATAATATTACTTCATATTCACCCGTGATATACGTGTATATATACATGGATAAAATGGACTCTGTTGCGACTGATAGTAATAATAACCGATTAAATACATTTCTCTCCCGCCTGCTTTAATATTAAATTATTAATAGATTATGATTAAAAAATAAATAAATAAATAAAAAAAACTGGAGTTCCTGTTGATTTGGGTTTTGCTTTTGAAATCCGGAGACTCACAGCTACAATGTAGACAAAATGAGGAAATGTCCCGAGCTGCTCGATATCAATTCATACGAATAAGAAACGGAAAAAAAAAAAAAACAACAAAAAATTTTTGGGAGAAATTTGTTAAATGTTAAAATTTTGTTTGGGGGGGGGGGGTATTTAAAAAAAAATTTAAAAAAAGAAAGAAAGAAAAAAAAAAAGAAGAGAGAGAGAGAGAGAAAGAGGGGGGGAATAGGTAGCCGACACGCCACACAAAGAAATTAATCATTAACAAAAAAAAAAATGGCACAAAAAAAATAATAATAACAAGATTATGTATCTTCATACAAGGAATCGACGCCGACCAGAGAAACAATGTGCATTAAATCCGAAATGTTTCACCAGGAGGTGTAAAAAATTAGTAACTTTTCCCCCCTTCTTTAAAAGCAAAACTTTCCCGTTGAAATGAACAGAAAAACCCCCTCTAACCAACATCTCCAAAGCTTTGATAGGACGAGGATCAAATCAGCGTTTACAGGCGAATTCAGAAAACAAGACGATATTACACGACAAATAAACCCATCAGAGACGCGTTATAACGCTTCATATCACCTCTGAGCATGTGGATGCATTATAACAGGAGCCAAAACGACCTAAAAGGTTGATTTAATATAATATAAAGTTGGAGTTTCCATTACCTGTATGGCATTCTGCTCCATTGCAGTCCAACATTCCCTCACCCCCTTTCTTTCTTTCTCTCTCTCTCTCTCTCTCTCTCTCTCTCTCTCTCTCTCCTCCCTCCCTCCCTCCCTCTCTGCCCCCTATCAGGTTACACAGACTACATCCAAACCCTTACTATCTTACTAAATAACAAGGCTAAAAAAGAAAACAACATAAAAAAACAAACACAAAACTCTAATTACACTCTCTTCCTCCTCCTGCACATTATAACCAGGTTTCCCAGAGGTTTCTATAGAAACCACAGACTTATTATACAAAGCACAACAAAAATAAAATCTATAAAATATTGCCTCTCATTTTTTCTTTCTTTCTTTTGTTTTCTTTCTTTCTTTCAACACAAGGCAGGTTCAAGGTGTGGCCTAATAATTTTTTTTTTTTTCAAACTCAAATAAACTCCTATAATTAACATTTATTATAAACCCATATAAATAAATATGTTTCGATTAATTAAAAAAAGAGAAGCAAGCTTAATTTCTTGAAAGATAGTGTTCTTTATTAATGATTTTGGCACCAAGTTTGTTTTTACTTCTTTATTTTAGTTTAAAAAAAAAACACAAATATGTTTTTTTTTCTTCTGTTTTGAGGAAGACGAGCTTTAATTCGGCAAGTGTCGTAAAATGTGGTGAAGCGCAGGATCACGTGACCTTGCCACGCTATAAGAGCGACGTATATGTATTCTGTTTTCCGGCAAATTCTACACATGGACAGACGCCAACAAGAAAACTTTTATAATATATAAAAAATATATGACTAATATAATTTTTTTCTTTCAAATGAATTATTTTGGGAGATATAAAAGAAGGCACGTGATCCTATATGTGTGACTATGAATACCTAAATTTGCAAATGTGTAGAATGTGAATTAAAATAAATATATATTTTCATTAAATATGTGAACAGACCTCATTATAAATATATATTTAAATAAATGCATCATCATAAGCAGTAACAACTACAGAAAACGTGGCATGCACCCATGTAGAGAATCTTTTTTTAAAAAAAAGCAATACAAATGTTTATATAATAAATTATTAATATCAAATCTCTTAAAAGTATTAACATTCTCAATAAAATAAATAGGGTTTTTTTGCAGCTTCATGTATTGAAACTAGATAACCCATTAGACAAACAGCTTGTGAGATGACAAAACAAATAATGTACTATTTACTTAAACTTTATTTACATTTAAAACTATTCTATTAAAAAGTTGGACATTAATAAATAAACATATACACAATTGTTTCTAGTTTTAAATTGCATTTCCAAGTCATCTGAGTTGAATATACTGTATAACCATGGAGGAAATGTTCTATAGTTTATTTATTGCTTGGATTTTTTAAGGAAGTCGAAGAATTATATTCATTTAGAGTTTTATAAAATGAAAATTGTGCATTATACAATATTCAATTATTTTCTTGAAATTTGGTGTAAATATGTATTGTATCTTTGTAAGTCTATTAAAATAAACAAAAAAAACTCTATAGTTACATGTCCATTGCAAACACTTGGCTTTTATATAATCTGTAAGAATATGCATGTACTTCTTTGTTTAGCTTGATACTTGTCTTTAATAATGATAAAAGGTTTAACATATTTAGTAGTATTTAGATTTTTCTTTTTTTTTTGCCAATAATTTCAGTAAATCACTTTAAAAATTAATGTCAACAGAACAAGATTATTAAAACAAATTATAAATATATATATAAACGAATGAATAATAATTTACATGGCTGACTGTAAACTTATAACAGGGAAAGGCTGTTATAAGGCTGTATGTATCTTATGTATTGCAGGACCTCTAATATAATAAAAACAATAATTAAATAATCGTAAAGATGATCAGCAAAAACAATGACATCACATATATCAGAATTTTTCTGGTGCTGGAAGTGAGAAAGTGTGTATCATGTCCACACGCTGTAATTCCAACGAGAACCCCATGAAATGTGAAGTTAAAGTTTTGTGGCCGCCGCCATTTTTAAAACCGCCATTAAAAAATAATACGGCTGACCGCTCGGTGGCGCTATTGCACACACACAAACACAAGAATAATTTCATAGCATTTGTATTGTGATGCATCGTTATTAACATATTTGTAATCTGTAAATGACCTATTTATGTACATTTAATTATTAGTAGATCTACTTTAATTATTTAGGAAGTGAAGAATATTTGATATGTAGATCGATTTCTCGTCGCTAAACTGTTTCTCTCAGCACTGCTGCTGCTACGTGAATATGACGTGTCGCAGCACTGAGGAGGCGTGTCCTGAGAGTCATATAGAATACAGATTAACATGGCAGAGGTAGAGCTGTAACTTTCTCCATACACAACAGGAGCACGTCTGGGTTTATATCGTAATTTTTATTTATTTTTTTTGCACTACAAAAGTCCTGTTTGTGAAAAGGCAGAAGTCACTGAAATAAATTGACGATTTGCCGTCTGTCTGAACCAAATTATTAAAAGTTCACTTTCTGCACCATATTGAATTGTAGAGCATATTTCCTTTTACAATGTATCATATTACATTGAATGGCGTCATGTTGAATCGAATGGAAATCAGATCGCAATGCATCCTAATAGCTGCGAATCGTTTTGCATCGCATCAGTTGCTGCTTCAGATGCATCGAGATGCGAATCGCATCAGCCACAGTTACGGAGATGCACATTCCTGTTTTATATATACAATCAAAGGTAGAGGTACATGTCTATGGATCCACTACCATAACATTTTCCCTTCACTTGAGCTAAAAGACCTAAAACTGCTCCAGCATGACAATGCTCCTGTGCGCAAATCCAGCTCCATGAAGATCTGCTTTACATGGGTTGGAGTGGAAGATCTCCTGCTATGGACTGCACCCCAAGACCTCCTCACCTGCTCACCTACACCAGTACCTGACTTGACTAACACTCTTGTGGTTGAAGAAGTATAAATCTGTGGATACAAGCAATTTTTGGTAGAACATCTTTCCAGAAGAGTGGAGGGTAAACGGAGACTAAATGCGAAAGGGGACGTTCAAAAGTGTAGTTAAAAGCTGAAACCCAGCCGTCTTATTACTTACAACGAAAGTTTAGATGTTTACTTTCCGTCAAAACAAAAAAAAGAAAGAATATACGATTATGCAAACGGCCTCATTTTTATAAGGATTTTATGTGTTATAAAAGAAAACATTACACAATCTACAAAATTCCGAACAACAAGGCACCTTAAATAATACATTGTTTAATTGAAGTAACTACAACATAGAAATAAAAATATATATATATAGCGGCACATGAATTAGCCTTGGCATAAAAGCGACGTGATAATCGGAGTTCTGGAGCGTATTCTAATGCTATCTTTTAAATTTCCTCTTCCTCCCGAGTCTCTGGCTGGTCCTGTCTGTGTGCTGCTGCCGGAAGTCGATGAGGCAGTCCTTGATTTCAGAAATGGGAGTGAAAGATTTAAAGGGAGACGTGCTGACGGAATACGCCGGAGCTTGAGAATCTGCAGGCTTCGCTGAGGCGTCCGAATGGCTGCTGAGAAACACACACACATTCGTTTCAATCTTAAAGACCCAGGAGGTCTTAGTCGTACCCGTGAACTTGACCTACCGATTGTTTTTGACTGCAGTATTAGACGGTCCGGCTCCACTGTCATCTAAAACGAGATCGGACATTGTGTTTAGACACGTCTGAAACTCCGACATTATTGGTGTAACATCGAAACTATTAAAGAAACAGTTTGACACAACCTGAACCATGCATCAGATTATAGACGATTATAACTAAAGTAGTGGCACATCAGATTTTTTCTCTAGCCATATTTGGGTTCTTCCTCAAAATCTTATCTCTCATGACATCTTTGGATGAGGTAGCATGAAA